>NW_027266509.1:0-82268 GCF_046630445.1 Rutidosis leptorrhynchoides | reverse complement strand
GAATACTGGGATCTCTGTACTAGCACTTGGCACTAACATTACCGTTCATACAATCTTTCAGAGATTATCCACAAAAATGGCTTCACATAAACTCCTGGAGAGCAGATGGCGTCGACGTTCGTTCCTCCATCCGCGAGCTTCGTTTAAGAAGCAATGCTATTCTTCAGAGCCAGCCAGCCAAATGAAATGCCTGAACCGCTTTCTGGCGTTCTTCCTTGTGAATTTCACCAAGCGAGGCCTTGGATTGCCGATGCCATGGCCCAGATGCATTTCGGCCCAATTTTTTGGGTTTCTACACCTTGGAAGGCCGACAGATCACAGGCCCAGACGCGAGAACTGTCCGACCGAAACCGAAGACAGCACTCTTCCTCGTCGCTTTCGCCAATCACACTGTGTAAGAAGATCTGCTGTTTTTCGTGTTTTTTTTTTTTTTTTCCTTCCTTTCGGCGAGCTCTGCACCCGCGAGAACAAAAAGGGGTTGCATGCTGGTGCAGGGAAGGAATCGTTTTCAGCGCTAAGACAGTCCGCTTTCGATCAGTGCATCGTCGATTCAGTTCCCGATTTCGCAGCGAGGGAGGGAGGTGGGGGAAATGGAGGCCGAATTGAAAGAGATGCTCGACGATCTCGAGTCGCTCGGGCGGTCCTTACCCGATCCTTCCCGCAATGCCTCCATCGACAAGGTACTTACTTTCAGCCTCGCTTCGTCCGCGTGCGTCCGCGATCTCCGGTTTTCCCACTCGCGCGCCCAACCGCGCCTGCGTTATGCGAGCCGGGCTCGTTTTTTCCGTTACTCGTGTCCTGTCGTCGGATGTTGATTGTGATTTTCATCGCGATCTGCGGCGTCGGGTTTGGCAGAGATATGGCAGGATGAGATGTCCGATAAGCATCCGTCGCCGTTGTTCTCTTGAAAGTGTTCTCCGGCGTTAGGAACGCGCGGGAGGTGTTGGATCCCGACAGTGTAGATGTGAGCGTTGGAGGGTTTATTTATATGTTTGTTTTTGGATTGGATTTGGAGGGTTTATATGAATTTCCTGAAAAACTATGCGTGGACATGGAAGAGAGTTCTTGATTGTTTCGGCTTTCTATTGCCCCATGACTTTTAATAATTCTGAAAACTGAGGAGGATCAAATAGGAAAACTTTAGTCCAAGGAAGCTTGCGTACTTGAAATGAAGCTGTTTCTTCCTGTAATAAATGAGCGAGGCGCTGAATATGTTTGCCTTCGTTGGTGTGGTTTGTAGCTGAGGTCGCGGGTGAAGCATCTATCCGAGCTTGCAAAGTTTGCCCCGGTTCATCGCTCGAAAGTCAAGGTGTTATTCTGTTGGTTCTCTATTCCTGTTGTCTCTATGTTGCCGGGTTGTTAAACTTTGCAATTATGATATGGAGATATGTGTTTTTGTTCCATTGGCAGGATATGAGTGCTGAGGTTGTAGACAGTAACCCTTACAGTAGGCTCATGGCACTACAAAGGATGGGAATTGTGGAGAATTATGAAAGGATACGCGAGTACTCAGTTGCTATAGTTGTCTGTACTTATTTCTTCCTTCAATCTGTACCTCTATGAAAAATATAGTTTTATACACGATAAATAAGTTATTCATAGTGCATTTGCAAAATTCACTCAGCCAAAAAAAGAAAAAAGGTTTTCAATTGACTGGCTTAGATGTTTCTATTAATGTCATATCAAACTGCAGGGAATTGGTGGTGTGGGAAGTGTTGCTGCTGAGATGCTCACGCGGTGTGGTGTAGGTCGCCTCCTGCTGTATGATTATGACAAAGTCGAGTTAGCTAACATGAACAGGCTATTTTTCCGTCCAGAGCAGGTATCTGACAGCGCTTGAGTTTTCATCTTTTACAATCAATGTAATAAAACCTGGAATCCCTCGCCTTCAGCAATTAATTATAAGAATGAGATCAAGATATAACTGTTAGACGAGTAATGCTGGCCAGAGTTGCTTGTACAATATGTAGCATGCATGTTGGTATCTGATTTGGTATTTGCTTGGTCAATGGTCAGTCAAATGTCTTTCTTTTACCTTCTTAGGTTGGGATGACAAAGACCGATGCTGCTGTACAGACTCTGTCAGACATAAATCCAGACGTTGTCCTTGAGGTATGTACTTTGTCCTGTCCTCGTCGGAGGTCAACCCACATCTCTTGGCAGATATGCATTTCTGAATCCTGAGCCAAGTTTTTCTCAAAATGGCAAAATTGATCCAGCATCATGAAAGTCTTCATCGCAGCTTGTGATTGTGGTGTAGAGTCGCCATGTCTATGGACATTGATGTGTTGATATGGATTTTCAATCGTTCACAAATATCACTGACCTAAAGAGATAGTTAGGTTAGTTTGACATCGATTTCCTATTGCTGGCCTATGCTAATTTGTAGTTCTACTTCTAGCTTAGGCATAGGTGACTAGATGTTTCAAAACTATCTGCTAGGAATATCCTTGTCACTCAAAACTGGTTGAATTTGTGGGGTCTGATATGAGTATTGATTCTCTGTTCTGGTTAATCATTCATCGTCAACTTTTTTGATTTTTTCAGAGCTATACATTGAATATAACGACAGTGCAAGGCTTTGAAACCTTCATATCAAGTTTGAAGAATAAGTCCTTTCGTCCAGACAAAGAAGGTAGCGGCGTGGATCTTGTGTTAAGCTGTGTTGATAACTATGAAGCGAGAATGGTTGTTAACCAGGTAGAGTTGTTACCTTAGGTGGGCTAGAACTAATTAGTGATTTCGTTTCATTTATATAAGAACGAATTGTACATATCTTGGTATGGTTTTATGGAATGTTTTCAATGGCTACGTGACATCAAAATTCTTGTGGTCATACAGGCTTGCAATGAGTTGAATCAGACATGGATGGAATCTGGTGTGTTACATACTCTCTCTACTACATACATAAGTACAATTTGGTCAGCTGGTTTAGTTGTTCAGAGTGCTAATGGTCCGGAACAAAGTCCTTGAGAAACTGAGAAAAACCTAAAATAGTGCTTCCATTTCTCTTTTCTGTAGTTCTAAGGCAGTTCCACACAGGCCTCTGTCGTTGATTTTTAAGTAAATGGCTTTGCTACAATGAATGAGATACTGATTGCATTTCAGATTCCAGATGGTCTTAGAATGCTATGATCACCATTGATTTTAATTGTAGAATTGACCCCTGAATCAACCTAAAGGAAGACATGCCTAATTGTTCTAAGTCATTGCTGAAGTGTGAAGAATCTGGTTGTAGCTGTAGTGCTTTATGTAAATTGTGCTGATGCAGTGAAATGTTACCAGGATCTCTATATTCCTCATTTGCTAGAAGATTCATTCATGAGGAAATGTATGCAGGTGTCTCTGAAGATGCTGTGTCTGGTCATATCCAATTGCTGATTCCTGGGGAAACGGCTTGTTTTGCCTGTGCTCCTCCTCTTGTAAGTTAGCATTTGAAGTTTAACATGGAAAACTCAAGGATGAATATTAATGTAGATCTATATGTACTTTTATATGCATCCCTTTTCCCTCTCATTGACGCATTGGAAATATGGATTTGTCCCTTCATTTATGGGAAAAATTAGTTTTCATACTGACTTGTAAGAAAATGAACTGCTACTCAATCAACTTTTGCATAAGAATCTGGTTGTGTTTGTTAAGTGCTTTTCTAATGGGATTTAGTTGGAGTCAAATCGTATCTGCGTGTAAATCCTGAAGAGGAATGAAACTCTAGACTGCAAGCCCACATTTATGAAGAATACAAACTACAGGAATCTTGTGCATTCTTTTACTGGTCTGAAGGATGTTAGCACTTTCGTCTGACTTGTTTGATGTGATGGATTTTCGATTCACTTATAACATGGAAGTTGAATTTGGTTTGCGTCCTTTTATTACTTTCATTTTCTTACTTTTGTTGGGGGGAGGGCTTTAAAGAAACTCTATTTTCTGGTGGTGATATACTAATATCTCATGGACTATTTTAGGTTGTAGCATCTGGAGTAGATGAACGTACACTTAAGCGTGAAGGGGTCTGTGCTGCATCGTTACCAACTACAATGGTAAACAGGTTCTTCCTCCTTTTTATGTGTTGTGGTGTCCACTGAATCATAACATCTGCAAATTTCCAGGGAGTTATTGCAGGTCTTCTTGTTCAAAATACACTAAAGTTCTTGCTTAAATTTGGACATGTCTCACCATACCTGGTACTCTCTCTCTCTCTCTCTCTCTCTCTCTCTCTCTCTGTTCATGCATGCGTGCATAGAAGCTGGGGTTATGCTCTTTTTCCTCTGAACTTCTGAAAGTTTTTATTGCTTGATTGCAGGGATACAATTCCCTTAAAGACTATTTCCCAACCATGGAAATGAGGCCAAATCCTCAATGTGCAAATGCAGCATGTCTAGAACGACAGGCAACTAATTTGACCGGCCTTTGTTTATGACAGCTTAATCTGTCCACCGATACATGATTTATTTATGCAGTTCTCTTTTTATTTACCTTGCAGAAAGAATACATGCTTGCGAAGCCAGCTAGGGATGCTGCTGCTAAAGCCAAGATGGAGGCTGAGGCACCATCTGCTGCTGAATGTCCTCTTCATGATGATAATGAGTGGAACATAAGGTAATCATTGTGTTCGACCAAATCATGAAATAGCTCTGTGTTACTGACACGTCATTGAGCCTTTTCAGTTTGAGAAAATAATGAAGAGGACAGAAAGGACAGGGACAGTCTTTTCCCCTTTCTTGTCATTTTTTTTTTTGGGGGGGGGGGGGGGGGGGGACCTCTTGCAAAGTCCAACTACTTTGGTGGAACACTTAGTGGTTCCTCGCAAAGTAACAGAATAACTTTTTTCTCGTCTTCTACTATTTGATGTTGCCCCAAACAATAGAATGCATTGGAATTTGAACCGTTACCCTCCTCTGAACTAAACATCATTTGTGAAAAATGGTTGTCGTGTCATGTCAGAATGACTTGTCCTTCCATAGTTTTCATGACCAATCTAATGTGTTTGGCTATTCTCTTTCTAGGACTTAGTTATGGTGTCTCGACATTCTTTTATTCTGACGTTTTCTTCTGTAATCTTTTGTTCTTTTCATTGTTGTTGATGATCTGATGATTTTTCTTTAATTTTTTCACCTCTTCAGTGTTGTTGATGATAGTGATACGAAGAGGACAGATGCTGCAAGTTCAGGTGACCTTCATCTCTCTTATTTAAAGGAAGTGTTCCACTGTAGGAAACTTGTTATTAAATATAAACTTGCGCAAGTTCTTGTTGCTGGTAACGATGCAGTTCTCTTTTCATGGGATGGTTCTCATAATTTTGGTTGAGTTCTCATGGCTGATTCACTGAACATTTCAAGTTTCATCCACGACCAGTTCCTTTTGGAAAATCTGGCCTTATACTGTTGCGTATGAGAAGTTTTATATTTCAATGGTGACGGATACAAATAAGGAAATACCACTTTGCATAATTACCCTACTTCCCTGAATGCACATGTAACTGAGCTGAGCATTTGACCTGTCAGTTTATCTTTTTAGTGTTTACTCCCTCTTGTTTCTCCAATTTGTTTGAGGTTCCATGTTTGTGATGTAGTTTTGTCATTCACTGAGGATTATACTTTTTAAAAGTTGGCATCTTCTGGAATTCTCCCTTTTACTGTATAATCAGTTGTTGGCTGTATTGTATAATTCTAAATAGCTGTTACAATTCCAGATTTCATGTTATTCCCCTGCTTTTTCTTTCAGTTCTTAGTGTGCTCGCTTGCAACTTTAGTTCAGCCATCATCATCTGACTTTATAGTCCGTGCAGATGCTCTTCCCGAAGGACTCACTCGAGAACTTCCTAGTGCTGATGAGTTTAAGAATGCTTCCGCTTCTGGATCAGCAGATACGAATATTGATGACCTCGAAGATCTAAGGAAGCAACTCGAAGCCCTTAATTCTTAATTCTATTTAAGGTGCAAACTATGTATTTCACCTAAAGTGACTTTCTCAGAAAATTTTTGACCAATTTCGAGGAGCCTTCAATTTGTGACACAGCCTTTACACACAAGTAGAAGAAGAAAATCAGAACTGCAGTCTTACCTTTCGTAGTGTCATTTTTTTAATCCTTTTTTCTTTGCCTTTTTCTTTTGCTAAGACTCTTGAAGGCTTCACATGTAGCATGATTTGTAGGTTTAGAAATTACAAGTTTACATGGGTTCAGCAAGATTAACGAAAGGTTAAGGGAACTAAAACTATCCTGTTTTGCTGGTTGTTTTTTTTTTTTGTTTTCCCTTTTCTTCTTTCCGACCGTTTTGGATATTAGCTAAGCTCAACCCGTAGAGATTCCACTCTTAAGGTCTGAGAGGTCTTAGGATCCATTCCCGTCTTCCCTTGCGATGAGAGGAGCTAAGTGATCAATTTACCTATGGCTTAACGAAATTCCACGTGACGACGACGGTCAGAAAGTCGGGTAATTCAGATGTTTCAGCCAACTGAAACGGGAAACTGCCATTAAGTGCTCATTTCGCTGACATGATTTCGTAATGTGATCGCTTGCATCGTGCATGGGGTTCAGGGGAATTCGTCTGATGTCAACCTCTGGGACTCCGTTGGCATCTCTTGGATCTAGGGAAGGTCTGGGACCAGAGACGAAAGAAAGGGAGCGATCTTCAAAGGCTGAAAGATACGGTAAAGGCAGCGCCTGACACGCGCATGGTACCGCTGCAGATTTTGGGGCTGGCTTGCGGGGGCTGCTGTTCACTAAGGCTTTTCTTTATGGGGGTGGCCTGGCGGGCTCTTTCCCCTTTCGCTCTCCCTTAGTTTTTCCACTTTTTTCCTCTTTTATTCGACAGATCATGCTTAGCCAGAAAAGGGATTTGGGCACGTGGTCGTGATGATTAAGATTGAGTATTCTATTGTTTGATTTGGCTGATACGTGCAAAAAGCAGCCTTTTAGCTCATGCTAATACGCCGAGAATTGTAATTTCACCAAGCATTCAACCGGGAGCTACCGATTAAGATCGAGAGCACGCCGAGATTGTAAAACCGGATCTAGCGGTTGGAATCATGATTCTCGAACCGTCAATGTTCGAGGAAGCGGAAGAGAGATTGATCTCCTCATGTGGTGGGAAATAGGAAGTTGCGTCTTTTCCTTTTCAGGTCCAATCTGCTCCAGTTCGTTTCGTCATATAATATAATTTAATGCGTTGTACGGACTCAATTATTTTAATGAAATGAAGTTTAATATGTAGAGCTCCCAACCAATTGGGAGCAAGTAATGTGAGAAATGAACTAAGTTGCAGAGCATGCTCCAAGGGATTAAAGTGAGACGGATCAATTGGATTATCAGGACTGTGACTCGAGTGGGGGCCAAGTAGCCGCAAAGGCACATCTTTTGCAACCCTTTAAAGAACACAATGGAGAAATTTGCCCATCTTCGAATGTTTGAGGTGGGTCGCGTTCGATTAAAGTTAAAAAGAGTGTACCTCATAAAGTTTAAAAATAAGTAAAAGTTCAAAGAAATAATAGACTAAACTATATGTTCCCAAGGGTCAACATCATGAAAAAACTCAAAATAACAAATTTATCTTAAATTAATTTTTGGGTCACAAACTTATGAAAATTTTATTTTAAGCTAATTTTTTAGTTACCAAAAACTTCAAATTGATACAGCCATGACATATTTTCCTTCTACTAGCTCCCTTCAAATTTATTTATGAAATTGCTAAGCTAAATGATATATGATGAGTATGGCAAATTTATGTAAAAATTCATATTAATTTGGGATAAATTTATCACAATGTACAAATTGGGAAATACTCTAGTTTGAATTTTTTTAGGATATTAACCATATTTCCAAAAAATAAGGCATATCTACTTATGTGATTGGCTACTGTAGACTTGAAAGCAGAAAAAAAAAACAAAAATAGATTCCATATTTATAGAGATCGGACCTCAATTGCATCCTTGAACTCTTGGACATGTGTTGCCAAACCAAGCACTTGGACACTCAATAAGCTAGTCACTCATTAAGACCGATGCCAATTCAATTTTGCCGATATTATACTCTAAATGAAATTTTCAATATAGTATTTCTTACCATCGCTAAAAATTGTCGACATAGCATTCAATTATCACTAACTATTTTATATGGCACATTAATATGGACAACTTATAGATTGGGGGGTCAATGATTTTCGATGATAATTAATAGGAATGACTAGATTAGAACGACATTAGCAAAATTAGAACTATGTCCATACGATGGGGTGCGTGACCGATTAGGTAACTGTCCCACCAAAGAATGCATCGCGCTCCAGATGGAAACCAAGCGAAAATGGCTGTTTACGAGAGAGGGGGCCCGCGGAAAATGAACGAGCGACCCACAATCATAGCCAGCCACCCCTCCTCACTGTGCCCCTCCCACGTGCCAATCTGCCCGGGGGGGCGTGGCCTGCTCTCCCATACAAAAGTCGGGGAGCTCTTTTTCTGGTACTGAGGGCCGACAGCATCAGCCCTACCATAAAGTCATCTTCATTTCCCCCCCTACAAAAAATAAAATCTATTTTCCACAAAAGCCCCCCCGATATTACCAAAAATTGAAGAAAGTATATGAAATCCCTCAATTTATGTAAACTCGCCCCCGGCCCCCTCCCTCGCTCCTCCCCTACGCACGTGCGAGCGTAATTATTACACGCCCACGAAGCCCCCCCCGCTATTTCGTCTCATCCCCTCCCGTGGAAAAGGCAAAACTCAATAATTAATAAATTATCGCGAAGAAAAAGAGGCGAAAAAGGAAGAGGCGAAAAAGTGCGAAGATACAAACGCTTTGCGAGGATCCAAAAGCTACTCAATAGCCTAATAACGCAATCCGTTACGTGCGCCATCCCCTTGTCCCTTCCCACGTAACGGAATTCTCTCCCCTTCATCGTATCCCACTTTTCTTTGACCCAAAACGCCCTCACGCATTCCACCAGAATCACAAATTCTAATCCCATATGTATATAGTAAGCTAAAGTAGTTAATTTTCGATAGAAAGTGTTAAAATGCATTATAAAGCCATTTATTCATCTATATTTAATTAGCATATTTTTTTATGAATTAATTATATTCAATAAATGGGTATTTAGATCTAACTTTATGGGTTATAAATGCATTGAATATGAATATTAAATGAGTTCACATCTTAGGTAGAGCCCAACCTATCACCTCTACTCTAGACTTGTAAAAAAAAATCGGGTTCATTTCTTAATTCGTATTTGATGAGTTGAGTTATATAAATTAATTATATTTTATGTATGTGTTAAATGGATTTTTAATTTATTTAAACGTTACTCGACCTAATCTTCATTCTTTTTTTATCTCACATGTACTCGTTCGTTCTATACTTTCACCTTAGTTTGGGTATGATTTTTCTTAAGTTGAGTTAAGTATACAAGTGTTATCAGGTTGGGTATGAGTTTGGTAAGAGGTTCAATGACTAGATTTGTATTGTATGGATATTGATCAAACTAGGTTAAATATGTCAATTTGGGTCGAATTATTTTCGAGCTGACCCATTTATCCAACAAGTCTAATTTTCGATATTTACTGTTATAGGGAGAAGTGTTAAAAAAATCTTAAACTTTTTGCATTTATTCCTATTTAACCTTAAACTTTTTTTTGGTACCAATTTACTCTTAAACATTTTTACTTGGTGCCAATTTAGTCATTTTCCAATTAATTTTGGCCGGATTTTGTTGATTGGGCGTTGGCCAATTAACGTGGCACCATCGACAGTGGATAGCTTTAAATAATATTTTTACATTTTGATTCTTTTTTCTTTTTCTTTTTCCTTATTTTTTTTTTCATTCTCCTCCTCTTTTCTCTAGCTGGTTGCTAGACCTTGCCTCTATCAAGCCTCACCAACCATGGGCAAGGCTTGACTACGACAGATTCGGCGAGGTCAAGTCTCGCCTAGCCTCTGGCGAGGCCAACTTGAGGTTGATGCAAGGGCAGCCTCGCCAACCATGGGTGAGGCTCGATTTTGCTAGATTTGGTGAGGTCAAGCCTCACCCAACCTCCGATGGGGCCAACTTGAGACCCCAATCGCGGCTATTGGTGAGGGTTGCAGCCTTGTCGATCATTGCCTTTAATCGGTCGGTGAGGTCCAATGAATGAGAAGGAGGAGAATGAAAAAAGGAAAAATGAAAAAGAAAATAAAAAATTCAAAAATATTAAAATATTATTAAAAGTTGTACACATCAACGCCGATAAACGGCCGGTTAGTAAAATCCAATCAAAATTAACTTGAAAAGACTGAATTGGCATTTAGTGAAAAGATTTAGAACTAAACGAGCACCAATAAAAGATTTAAAACTAAATCGGCATAGATACAAAAAGTTTAAGATTTTTAAGATTTTTAAAACACTTTTCCGTGCTGTTATATGTCCCTTCCATCGCAAAAGTCGGATGGTGACATAATAATCAGGGACACTCGTTTGGATCGTTGGTATCTTCGGATCACAAGTCCATTGTGCTTGGATTAGTGTCGACTTAGATTAGCTAGCTGTTAATTTCACTGTTACAACTCTTCGCTAGCGACGTGGGGCTTGTAAAGTTCCTCTTTTTTTGCTTTCTTTTTTTTTTCTTAGGGCAAATGACATACTAAAGTTGATTAAGCCATTTTGCATGGTGGCCATGGACAAAACAGTAAAAATGGCATGTGCGAGCTGCTTATATATAGACGCCAAGTTCCGCCACACCCACAGTCTCTTCTTTCGTGACAGCCACCTTGGCCGGTCTCTCTTTGTAGTCTCTGTACTTCGCCTCTTCCTTCCCCCTTCTTCTCAAATGGAAGACGACGATGACCAGAAGGAACTCCAGCTCCTGCCTGCTCCGCATTCCACCGCTTCCTCGTCGAACGTGCCCTCCGCGCTGTCGGGTTCCTCGTCGAGGCGCCGGTCAGCCGCCTCCGATCCGTACGAACTAGCCCCCCTCCCTCGACCTGCAGCTCTCCATCAGCCTCCGCCCGATCCGCCCCCCTACTAACGGCTGCGCCGTCTCGGGGGGCCCCGCGCGCGAATACGGCGGCCACGCCAAGCCGGAGACGAATAACGTCAGGGCCTTGAAGTGGGAGGCGGCGGAGCAAATCCGGCTCGCCGCGATAGAGAAGGCGTACGCGGAGCGGGTGAGGGAGCTCACGAGGCGGGAGATGGAGCTGGCGCAGTCGGAGTTCGCGCGGGCGAGGCACATGTGGGAGAGGGCGAGGGAGGAGGTGGATAGGGCGGAGCGGATGAAGGAGCGGGCGACGAGGCAGATCGACTCGGCCTGCATGGAGATCACCTGCCAGTCTTGTAGGCAAAGGTTCCGACCGGCTTGACGACGCCGCCGACCGGAGGCACGCTTCCTCGCCATGAGACGATATCCGTGTTGGCGATGAGCGATGACCTTGATGATGCCGCCTGAAGTTTTTCCAATTCAGTGAAGTTGCTGTGTTTTTTCGCACTTCTTTTGCAGGTCTTTTGGTATTGGATTCTTGCAATTCCCTCGTGAAAGTGGAAGCAAAAAAGACTGTCGAGGACATATAAATAATAGGTGGCATGTTGAAAGCATTACTGTCTGCACACCTTGGTCTGGGTAAAAGGCACTGAACCTCTGATCGCTTCAATTGAAAGACATGAATATAAAAAAGGAGAGTGATTTCTAAATTCGCCTGCAAACTCGGAATGCTGCGCCTGTTGTCCTGCCAAACTATGCGGTATGTTCGCGATAACTGGCGGTTTCGACGATTCTCGACTTTGCGGTTGTCTTTGTAAACCAATTTTCTAGGTGGGTTCGGAGTATAGCATTCACCGCAAGAGTGAGAATGCTCAACGGCCATGGCATCTAGATAGAAGTAGCCCGGAGATATACTACCGAAGCATCTGTTGTTCTCTGGCATCATCTAAGTTTTAGATGGTTTTTCTGATTCCTCCGCTTTTATTTTGCATCGTTCGATGGCGACTACCTCGGATGTTTGTCCCGACTTCTGATGGAACGGTTTAGATACCGGCGCCTGTGACTGCTAAGAAGCAGCTTTTTCGGAACGTCTGCATCAACCTGAATTCGTAACTCCCAAGGTTTTTTTTATCTAATCCCCCTAAGACCTTAAGCATAGATGAGAGCATAGCTGTTGATGTTCACTGGAAATGATTAGAGCTGAAAGCTCTTTGAGAACTAGGGAATTTAGACGGTACAGCCACTCTAAAGGATTACGAAAACTGCTGCATAAGAAAGCTGATCTTTGTAGTTGACTTAAATTTAATCCATATCCAAACTGAATTTTATTATCCTAATTATGAAAACCATTAGTGGCTAAACTCTGTAGACAAGAGGCATCTCCAGTTGAAATGACCATGACAGAAATTGCTACTGGTCTCGTGGGCTTCTTACGATCTAGCCAAACTCGATCGGGCTTTTGATTTTAAGTTCAAGTTTTGACGACTTTCTAGTTTCCATTACAATTGTGTTTTCTCTCTTAGTTGCAAGTTTTGATGACTCTAATGTCGTCAGATAATATTGGGGAACCAAGGCTCATGAATAATTGCAGATAAAAGTAGTCAAACTGATAAAATTCAGAGTCAACTTCAGAACCTTGATGTCCATAGGAAAAGGCAAACGAATCAGAACAAAAAGCAACCAATTCATCTACGCAATGTGACAGGATAGCTGTATCCACTTTGTATTCAACTCCTTAACTTTTGCTCATCAGGAGACCAAACACCCACTATCCATGTCTGGGATCTTGCACCGGGGAAAAAGGGGATCCAGATAAGATTATTTGGCATGGGTTTTACCAAAAGCACCAGTCACATAGCAATGCACTGTGCCCTCGCAAAGATGTCGTCACAATCGAACTAGCTTGATTTGTCAGCAACCTCACGACGTATTACTCAAATACAGTTAATCTGTCTGCAATAATACACTCCGCCGGTTCTTTCACGAGGTCACGACGTAACCGAGTGGGGCAAGAAATTTGGAAAGTTTTCAAAACTAGGTCCTATTTTGAAAAGCATGTTTGTGAGAACTGAGAATCAAGGGAGGGAAAAAAAAAAAAAGCGCAATCCTAATGACAATAACTGTCATCGAGAGCCCTTTTCTTTTTCCTCTCTTTTTTGCCAGAAACTTCTTGACTTGCCAAACCGAATGAGGAATCTTGAGGAGAAATCTTTTCACAGTTCATAAGCACTAGCGTCTTCTCTCTGGTCCACCTGCTGTTGCTTGCTAGCATACCATCGACAGTACAATCTGATGCCCTTTTAATCAAAGATAATGTACTAGAATGAGCCAATTCATTGGAAGCGGTAGCTGATTATAAAGTAGATACCGGACCAGGTTAAGATTTCTGTTCTTTTTCGTCGGAATTGATCTGGTCCAAGTAGATAAGTTTGGCTAATGTGTGGTATCACAACGATGCCCTCTGCAGCCCGCATTAAAACTTTTGGGACCCAGCAGTGCAAGTTCAGGCTCTTCGAATCGATATGCGCGACCAAGAATTCTCACTGATTGCATACCAGTTAATCAGCACTAACACTCGGCCTGAAAAGCCGTACTCCACTCCGCAATATGGTCGATGAGTGCTTACAAAACGGATTCCCTGTCTTTCATGTTTTCATTTTGGATACTGTCTCAGATATGCAAGGAACGATCAACTGCAGAAAGGTGGGGAGTGGGATAAAGATGTAGGACATGCCATGAACAATATAATCAAGCTAGTCATCATGACAATACCTTAAATTTGTCTTTTCACATCGTCTTCACGTTGTTGTCAGAGCGAAACTGTGCGTGGATGCAGGATCTTATTATTAGATTTGCTGAAACACAAGGCGAAACGCCAAGTGGAATCTGCACTTCCCCACTCTTATCACCATACACATGAACGTCCGTGAAGGTGTCAATACACATGTCAGGCTCCCCGAAAATTTCTTCTCGGCACGACCAACCGAACCGATTCGAATCGCAGCTAATGGTAGTTCTCAATGCTACACCGTTTGGATACCGTTCGCTTCGGGATGATTCCGAGCATGACTTGCAAGCAAGATTTTTTAGGGGGTACGGGACGACGCTTCCTCCGGGAGAAACGGTGTTCCTCTCTACCTGTATTTCTCAGTTCAAAGTCCGAATGAATATTTGGCCAGGGACCAGTTAGGCAAGAGAGGACTTTGAGAGAGAGAGAGAGAGAGAGGGAAGGGGACAAAAGATTGTGGAGCTGATAAAAAGTCATGTGAGGACTACTTCACTGTCTTGACTTTGATAATTGGGGGCATGAGCAGATGAGAGAGGAAGGTAGATGAATATGCCATATATGCCCACCTAAAGCACCTCTCATCGCTTTCTAGGATTGGAAGAACGAGCAGGATACAAGATGCCATACCTTTCGGGCATATTCATTCCGAAACCGACCCAAAACAGAGGCAAAAGAGAACCGTGGTGGGATTCGAAATCCTCGCGCAACTATCATTAGCCGGAACCAATCACGACAACGCACAAAAGCCGAATCGAGTTGGCCAAGTTACTGATTAAATCACGGTGTCGCCGAAAAGAAGTAGGGGCAACATTCACCGTGCTCTAATTGTCAAGTACAAATCCAACATGTCTCTGGCAATCATAGTGCTTGGTGTGAATGGGGTGAATAGCTTGGCACTTGAGAGGGATGGAGTTAGAAGCAATGCTTGGCGTTTGGGGCAATCATTCGCGCGATAAATTAGAATAGTTACAGGTACGTGGATCATGTGGTTACAGGCGGCAAGCAACATGGATTCTCAAGAGAAGCATGATGATGTTTGTGTCTCAGAAAAGGAACCTTAAAAAAAAGACTAGAGAGCCACATGTCCTTTCGGCAACTCGACTACTTTTCCATGATGGAGGGCGGTAAGTCCGAGCTCCCGTGATCCCATCGTTTCAGGAAATCGTCGGGTTTATCACAAATACTACTGCTTCGAGTTAAAAAAATAATACAGAAAACAAGAATTCGTTTATTTTACGAAAAATGTATAATTAAAAAAATATATTAAAAAAATTGATTCGTTGTATCATTTAAAATAATCAGTTAATAATAATATTTTTATTATCGATAGTAATATATATTGAAAAATTTTCATGGGCAAT
Source organism: Rutidosis leptorrhynchoides (assembly GCF_046630445.1). Lineage (NCBI taxonomy): Eukaryota > Viridiplantae > Streptophyta > Magnoliopsida > Asterales > Asteraceae > Rutidosis > Rutidosis leptorrhynchoides. The sequence continues at coordinate 67,178 of NW_027266509.1, read as the reverse complement.
GAAATTTTTTTTTATAAGAGATAAAAATGATTATTTTTTGGAAATGTTTCTAAATTTCATTCGTTTTTCAAAAAACAAAAGTACCCTAAAATTAAGAAATTTATGCATTTTTCGATGTGTTGAAGAAGAATACATTAGTCTATTTATATGACTATTTAAGATTAAATGTTAATTAAGATATACATGTAATTTTGAGAGATATAGAGAGAATTATCAAATATCACTAAGATAAGAAATTATCCCAGAGAAATCTCTAATTATTTCTAACACTTCAAAATTTTTAAATTTGGCATCAACAACGAAGGATGCACTTTCTAATCAATATCAGCCAATATTTGCAAAAAAGGAGAAGAAAAGGAAGAATTAAAAAAAAAAAAAAAGAATACAAGCGTCAAAATATGCTCAGGAGAAACGTTCCATCACCGCAAGAGAGAATTGCTAAGTATGCAATTGTTGAATGCTGGTAAATATACCGAACGCTAAAATATAGGATTCTATCGATGCAACATTCATTGCAATTTATTGCAAACTTGAAAAGTGACCTGGTCACACGCTTCTATTCTACTTGTTTTCCCGGGCGACCAATCGATTCGGGGTCTTTTTTATTCGGTCGATTTTGTTGTTAGTTAGTTAAGTTAGTTGATCAACGGATTCGGATTAACACGAAGCAACCGGTGGGTTGGCGGGAACGAGGGATGTACAGTTAGGCGAGTCTTCCAAAAGAGTCCGGGCCTCGGGAAGAAGATCCATGCGAATGGTGGGCTTCGGGGTTGGGCCACGTTCAGAGTCAAAAGCGTATCGTCCACATGACCGGTCAACCATCTGCGGGGGCTCCCGATTTTGGACCACCGCTCGGTTGTTCTTCTCGCGACGTGACGTCAATTTTTAATGATTGGACTGGACTGGACCTTGAGCCCCCTCCCTCCCTCCCTCCTTCGCCTGTGGAATTGGGAAGATTGGACCACCGCTCCTTTAGTTTTTGATCGAGAGAGTAACTGTCGTAAAATGGAATCTTAATTTCTCCTCGGTTATTACCGCTGTGAATTTAGAACTAATGGTATGTTTACTTCGAGAAAAATAATGCTTTCTAATGTTTTCCCCTTTTTCAGATAGGTAATTCATTTCTGTGATTTCAAACATCCATTTTTCTTCAATCATTTTTATTTTCGGTTGATCTTTAACCGTAATTAGTTTTCCGTTGAATGATTATTTTTAGTTAGACATATCAAATGAGTAAGTTGAGTCGAGTTGAAAATTGTTTCACTCAGATTGAGCTATTTAATTCGTTTTAATATATTTCTATGTAATATAAATTTAATGATTCATCTCAACCCAACTTAAATCATTGAAACACTTTAATCAAATCTAAAAAAAATTATATGAGTTATGAGTGAAGAATGAGTGAATGAGTCAAAATATTGAATTGTGAGTCAATTGAACATTCACATTTATGATTTATAGAACAACTTAACCCCCTAAAAATGAGTTAAAAAATGGGTTTATAATCCATTTTGATAGATCTATTGATAGATCTATTTTTAACTAATCAAACGCATGAAAGTTGAAAAAAACTAATTTGTAAATTTCTTTTTCACCCAAAGAAACACGTCCTAAATATAAAAGGATCCATAAATAATTAGGGCAAGTTAGGACATAGAGATAGATAAATAAGGTAGTGTGGCAAAAAAGTGAATATTTAATCGATTGGACTGCATTCAAGCATCGTAAACCCTTCGCATCAAATTACAAATTAAAAATCGAATATGTACGAATTCGAGTTTTGGTCACCTTTTTTCGTGAAATGAAGCGATGATTTCTTTTTCTTCTCCCGGGCATTGTTCCCGCCGTGCACAGCCTAAAACGACGAACCACGATCGAAACGGCGCGTTTTCTGTAAGCATCCACCGCTCCCGCCGCGGAAGTTGCAGCGACCGAGAAGGTTCCCGAGCCGAGCCGAGCCGAGCCTAGCCGAGTCGAGTCGCACCGCACGAGTCTCCGCCGTCCCGCGTCGCCGGCGCCGATCGGGTTCACTCCGGCGACACGCGTTCTCCGATGACTATCCCGTAAATATGGCGGGGGACTCTTCGCCGCGCCGGCAGCCGAACCCTAAATCTGGCCTCGCCGTCCCGATCGACAACTCCAAGAAGAGGGCGGCGGCGGCGGCGACGGCGACAAAGAGGAAGAGCGAGTTTGAGTTCTGCAAAGTCTGCAAGCTCAATCACGATCAAGGACAGCGTCACAAGTACTTACCGAACCACAAGAGATCGCTTTCCGGGTACCTCGATCGGTTCCGCTCCAAATTGGGCGACGTACGGTTCTTCCTCGACAACCCTAGCCTGCTCCGCCCCGAGCACGTTTCTCGAAACCGGTTCTGGTGCGTCTTCTGCGATGTCGACGTCGAGGAGCTCGATAGTTCGTTTGCCTGGTGAGGACATTTCGGCTGATTCTGCCTGCGTTTTTCGACAATTGGAGAGATCGCCACTGAGAGATTAGTTGAATTTAGGACTGGTTGGATCTTCAACTTGCTTCGCATGTTGTATATAGTTAGAGTCTTCCGCGATATCGACATTGAGGAGCTCGATAGTTCGTTTGCCTGGTGAGGACATCTTTGGCTAATTCTCGCCTGCGTTTTTCGACAATTGGTGAGAGAGAGAGAGAGAGAGAGAGAGAGAGAGAGAGAGAGGAGCTGGATGGTTCGTTTGCCTGGTGAGGACATTTTCGGCTAATTCTCGCCTGCGATTTTTTGACAGTTGGTGACATAAGCCACTGAAAGATTAGTCGAATTTAGGACTGGTTGTATCTTCAACTTGCTTCGCATGTCGTATAGTTATTTATCTATTTCCAGCTTATGTCTGTCTGAGTGATGTTGTACTGAATCCTTATCGGCCGCAGTTCGTTCTTAAATTCTTCATTTGTTCTTTCTATATCCCTATCCATTGAGTTGGGTTTAATTATTGGTGCCGTGGCGACAGCGGGAATGCAATCAATCACCTAGCGGGTGCAGATCACCTAAAAAATCTGAAGCATTTTATTTGGAAATATGGTGGTGCAATGGACTGCCTCAACGATTTCAGGATTTTGGATGACGATGTAGCTAAGGTATGGTCTGACAAGTGCTCTTAGAGTGATTTTGTTGTCCTCGAGTTTTAAGTGTTTGGGTACTAAGTTATCCTCTTTTTTGTTTGAATATTGTTGTTCTGGTTGGCATCTTCTTGGTGCTTTGTTAATTTTTATTGATCTACATGGATTACAAGAAAAGAAATGCTGCTTGTGCAGTGGGAGAAGAAATGCGAAACATTGAAGAAAGAAGCTGCATTATCTGGAGAAGGATCACATGGACCAACATGTGGACTGTCAAATGATATCCAAAATGAACAGAACTATGGGATTGTCGAGAATTTTAGAAATAATTCTGTATATCATCCTCATGAAAACTTTTTGAATGCTGTTATGCCTTTACAATATTTTACGAATGAGTATCAGATATCCCATACTGGACCTAACGGGGTTCCAAACACTTGTGGTGCATCTCACACTTCCACCTTTTCATCGCCTGTGGAGAAATATCCTGAAGTGTTACCCCAGAGATCTAGTGGTTCAACAGGTACAGAAGTAATGTCCTGTGTGACTCTTTTCCTTTAAATACATTGGTAACGGTAGTAACTATTTTTATGCGAATGATTTAGGGAATGGAAGTATGTGGTGCTCCAGTGTCTATCGAGATTGCGACAAGAACTTTGTTTCCAATGGTTTCATTGGTGATGGTGTGAGTTCTGGATCTCCTCCAGCATCTTTTTGAATTCGTTGCTTCACTTTCTTTATAACTTAACAGTCTTTTTGTGGTTGCTCTGCGTTTACACATTAGTATGCATTGTAGGTTCTCAGGGAGCTAAGTTATCACAACTCATTTCCTGTTTTAATGTTTAGACTATGAAGCTCAGAAATTGAGTGTCATTCCTTTCTTCTGGTTGCTTTTGGGATACAGGAGGGAATCCCCTACTGTGCTGTTTTTTTTGGCTTTTACTCATTTGTAACAGTTTAACTTCTGGAAGAGATACTTTTCTATGGTAGCAATGCTGATTTTTGTGGGATGTAGCGCCCCTGTTCTCGAGTCTTCATTGTTTGTCACTAGACAATGTTTCGTAATCAACATATGATGTGCTTTACATATTGGATAAGTAGTTTTTTTCATACCCAATGGGTACAAAATGTTAAACTCAAAGCCTGCCAGAATTTCCATGACATGCAAGATGGCTTTATCGGTTTCTTTATAGCATGACCCTCTCAAATTAGTTTCCCGCTTCTTTTTGGCCCCATTGCTGCAGAAGAAATGGCTTTATTTGACTGTATTTGTTTCTGTAATTCGTGTCCTCATTGAGTTTCAGCACGCAGTTTTTGCATTGCATCCATTGGTATTTTTATTGTGCATGCCTCGCTTGTCTATGGTTTTGGCATTTTTTTTACAATATGGACATGCGCAAAATGGTGTATGAGTCTTGTATATAGTAGCTTTCATCCTTAGCATACTTTTGATCACTTTCATGTTGTAAAATCACGTGAATCAGGTTGGAGGGATGAAGAAAGGAGACAGCAGCTATCAAGGTATTTGTCTTTGCCTTTTACAAAAATCTTATGTTCATCAAAGTAGGGCCTCTGGATCAGTGTTATTGTGAGGGCAACTATCTCTCTGTGTGCATGTGTGTCTGTGTCTGTGTCTGGTACTGGAGGAGGTAATTTGAAGTTTGAGTTGATACTGGCATTCTTGTGATGCTTGCTTTAGGTCTGCAGCTGCTCACTGAGATTTCTTCCTCATCCCGAGGGGATGTTCAAGGAAATGTGCATTCTGGAGCACCACCTCCTTGGCTGGATGTTTCTGAACGAAGTCAGACAGACGAGCAGAGACAACAGCCATCAGTGAGCCTAATTTCTCCTTCTAATAAGCCACGAAAGTCCAAGTTAAACCCTAAAAGGGTGGGCGCTGCTTGGGCTGAAAGGAGAAAGATTGAGATGGAGATGGAGAGAAGAGGAGAAATCATTAAGAGCTGCAATGATGCTGAATGGCTTCCAAATTTTGGCCGTGTTTGGCAGGCAGGCAGTCGGAAGGAATCAAGAAAAGAATTTGAGATGGAGAAAAGAAAATTGCCTAGTGTTGAAACTCAACCTGAGATGCCAATAGATGTTCAGCCGTACATCAGCAAGCGAATGGTAAGTTTGGATTATGGATTGTTGGGATACGATGAATACTGACTGCATGATTATTCTGGCTTTTTATGGAGATACCTCAACTGTCTCATTGTATTTCTGGTTTGATTTGTTATCTAAACACCTTATTCACTTCTTTCAGCTCAGCAAGGGCATTCTGAAAATTCTTGGTCATGTGTATCAGCAGTTAGGGAAAAGTTCCTATAGTTATAGTTAGGTTACCTATATAAGTGGACCCAATTAATTATTAGATGACCTTTATTCCGTTTTTTTCACCCTTACTACATTTGACTGACTCTTGTTGACTTGAAATTATGTTACAAACCAGAGTGTTATTATATATGTTGAATATTGATATCATCTTCTGTGAGGTTCTCTTTTTAGCAGTCTTCTAGTTTAGGGGTGTCTTTTGTTTTGCCTTTTGGTGTTGTAACTATTTTGCAACATTTTGATGTTTTGTCACGAGTGTGCACTGGTGACTCAAAGCTTTTCTTGCTCAAGGTGATTTGTTCGGGGAAGTGCATTTTCATGTCTTCTTTTTTTCCATAAAGGTTCAGAGGATTTCATTTCTGTTTGGCTATGGAAAACATAGTTGCTTCACTTTTAGACTATTGGGCCAGCTTTCCATGATGTCCAATTAAATCATTCTCTCATTTTTCAAGCCTATTTTTACACTGCATGGGAGCCTTCAGCCAGTGTATATGGCTTATTAAACATTATGGACCCTATTTTTCTTCCTTAATCTTTTACACTATCTGAATTAGCTGAGCAATGTGAACTAATCAGTTGTTTTCCTACTTATTGCAGCGCAGAGATGTAAGCAAATGAGATTTGGTTGATCTTGGCAGTGTAAATATATCTGCGAAGCTTCGGATTATGTTCGGTATGTATAGTTTTTGACCTATTTGCAAGTTTTCAGTTAGACACACCCTTTCATGGCTGCAGTAGTCTGGCAAATTTTGGTTTGTGCCTGGGCATTTGCGACCATTCGTGTCATTTCTCATGATCGAGGTGTCCATGTTTTCACTATGAATAATGGAATTATAAGAATGACTTTTGATGTATTATCATGAGCTTAGGGCCATATTGCTCTTTCTATTGGATGTTGGACCATTGGACACTCTTTCTTCTCTCTTGTTTTCATTCATTAAAAAAAAAATTGGTTCTGTGTAAGGACAATTCATGTGCATGGTGAATGGGATTCATTTACATTGGGTGCTCTGAGAAATAGAAAAGGCAAAGTTACTACAAGAGGAACTGTCTTGCAAAAGGATCTGGGGTTGTCTCTCTTCTCATGCCGGTAAAAACATGGTCTTGTGTATAAGCCGCTATCACCTTGCTGGTAAGGGAAGAAGCCTCTTCTGCTCCATATGTCGATAAAACTACACCAGAGGGATGCGTATTTGATGATAGCTTTTATCATTCTTTGCATTTCGACCTTAATAGCAATTGTTTTCGGACGAGGGCAATTTCCAAAACAAAAGTGGCCATAGCATGTCGTGCACCTACGTGAACCATTCAGTTTCTATGGCCGTCTCTTTACCCGTGTTCTCCCTTCTGGAGATTCTCATAATGTGTCACTTCTGTTTTCCTTATGCAATGAGATTGGAGGAGACAATTGTACCTGTCATGGTTGGGTTGGGCAAAATCTTGCAGGGTCTGTATGACCCAGTATTCTGAAATTCCAGAACTTCCCTTTTGAAGAAACCAAATTCTCTTCACATAAAAATTCCCAGGAAAACCACTTCTCAATGGTGCGATGTACATCATGAACCACTACATCCGTCGTGTTCCCAGCTCTGGCTAATATGCTTGCTGTATAGATTGCTCCCATCCTTCCAGGAGCCTCTGGGTTGCCTCCACTTGGTCCATCCACCACTACGAGATCCCACTTTGTTTTGTACACTTCTTGTGGCAAACCTGTTAGAGCCAACTGACATTTTGACACTTGAAGCAGTGCAACCCCGGGTGCACAGCTCGAACTTCTCCTTGCATGCTTGAGCAGTTCGTACGCCTCTTTTGCTGGTACATTGTACTGTACCTTGTATATCTTAGTACTGCCGGCTCTCTCTGTTCTATAATTCATGAACTTGTCGGCATCATCCTCCAGTATGATTGTAGTGCCTCCTGCATTTATTGACGAGAGGCTGAGATATTGTGGCTCAAGACCAAAGATGAGAATGTTGCAAGGTCTCCTCTGCTTGACAAGGTTTGATAGAAGCTTAAATTCCTTAGCCGTTATTGAGGCGGTGTAGGCAGGCGGTGTGGAAGTTGAGTTGCCCGATATTTCCGTTAGAACCTTGCTGCACGATGAAGGAGAGGTGCATGCTTGTCGCACATGTGGAGGCGAAGCTGGAAGTGGGTGAGGAGATGAAGTGGTGATGAGGATTCGAACGAATCTAAGGATGGATAGAGATGCAAGGATCAATACGAAAACTGGTATGAGTTTCCTTACACTAAGTTTCATCTTCCTAGTTCCTCGGAGCGATTTGTGTTTGAACGTGTGGTTGCCTTCTACGTTGGAAGGGGGTGGAGGAGAGTAGCGAATGAGGGGTGTTGCGAGAGTGGAGGACAGAGGTACTTCTGGGGGCATCTTCCTCTCTTTCCTTTCACCACATGTACAGCCACCTTCACATCATCTCCATGGTGTTGCAGTGGGGGGTTCTTTTTTCGACGCCATGAGTTGCTATTGACATGAATCTTTAGTATCCTTATTGCGTCAGGGAGAAGGAGAGAGGCTTTCGCTTCAATTTCAAGAGATCTTTACGAGCTGTCAGCTGGTCACCTAACTGCATCGTGTCAAATCAGATTTGCCTACGTTTGTATTTTCATTGGACGAACATCAGGTGATTGGCGTTTTAATCATGTAGCATATGATGGTGGTTGCCCATAATCTGATGTGGGTCGTTGGGATTGCCGCTGTTTTGTGCATAGTATGTGGTTGAAGGATGAAAATTGGTTGGAAGGCCATAGTCTCAAAATGATGGGCGGACAACTTGTGATGGAGACGGATCTTGTTCCGAATAAGAAGTTAAAATGCCCTTTTGAAGTCAATATAACAGGTGCGAGTCGGCCCAATGAGATCTAGCCACAATCTTTGCCGATTCTCGGGTGAAAGTAATTTGAAGACACCAAAAAGAATCATTCAATTATTAAGATGCTTGGGGTTTGATTCGGTAGCAAGGTACAAGGGTTGGTGGTCATGTGAGGAGCATATACAAATTAATATGATGTTCTATTTAGCAAAATAAAATTTCCAAAATATCGCATTTGAATTAAATTTTCCTTTTTTTTTTTTTTTCTGTTTGAAGTGTCAAAAGTGGATTTTGTAATTTTCATTTCCCAATTTCACCTCCCTCTTTTTTATTTTGGGCAAATACTATCAGCAGGGTTAGAGCCAGAAGATCTTATTAGCGTTTCCAATTTTTTAGAAATGTTTTACTGTATTGCATCCTTGCCTTACGCGGTACCTCCGAACCAACCAGTAGGTGCCAAGTTTCATGAGATAAATTCGGTCAAATAGTCATTAGAATTCAATTAATATTGAATAATCCAATGTGAGGAAGAAGCCACTTTTAGCTGGGGGAATTCTAAATATGTAGAACGCCCCGATAGGCTCAAAGCTTGAGCGAATGATCCAAAAATAGAATTATTTATATTTGGTACATTGAGGGTCGTATCTACGTCATGTACTTAGCTTTACAAAAATTTAATTGCTAAGCCAGTGACACAAATGTTTGTAGTTATGTATTTATGTGGAAATGGGGGGAAAAAAGGCAAAAGGCTCATAGCCCTTAACGAGAAATTTTGGCAAATGGGTGGATGATTTTGGACGACATTAACATAAGAACCAACGCCCTGCCCCCACTTCGTTTCTTCTTTTAACCTTAGCTCTGTTTTTGCGTCTGATTTGAGGTACGAAAACGCGTGAGGGCATTGTAATAAACATCGGATGGCTTTTTTTTCCTACCCTCTTTGCAAGATGACCTGGATCGGTTCTGGCAAGCAAACACCTTTAGGGAGAGGTAAAGGAAAAACAAATCGATCACGAGATATGCTTATGACTAATCGGTGAAGAAATCTCAAGGCCCGAAGGAAACAGACTCAAACCAAATTAAGGCGCCGCAAAAGATAAAAGGCGAGCATGCGAGGAATAGCGACCAGCGATATTGAACGGTTCTGTATTGTCCAGAACCAGCATTGAACTGTGTATGCGAAGATGTTGCAAAAATAAAATATAAAAAGAAAAAGGAAAACTTCGATATAATGAAGACCTTACATTCACTTGACGTTAGGCTAGCACGCTTACCCGTACTGTCATGAGTTAGCCGAAATCTAAAGCGACATTCTCACGTCTAAAGGATCATTGGAAGCATTTAATGTAAAATATGTCACTATCGGTTTAAGATTATCAAATGAGAGAGAGAGAGAGAGCAATATTTAGTTGAAAGGTCCTTTTCAAGAGGAGTTTCGTATGAAGGTGGCGTAGCATTACTTTAAAAGAAGCGTTGGAATTCTCTAATAAGGACATTAAAAGATCCAACGGTGAAGAAGGTTTCTCCACAGTAATGGTCGACCATTTGTCAATAAGCCGTGCCACATGTACAAATGTGTCTCTCTATATACACACGTCATACCACTTAACGGTGAAGGAATTTAACAGGATAGAGCAAATCAGTCTCAAATTTAATGAACTGACCACATGCTAAAAGGCGTGCAAATTACTCTTCTTGACATTTTCCGACTGAAAATTGCCCCCAATCTCTAGAAATTGCTAAAACAAATCAATGGCAGCTGTTCCACCTTAACCTGCGGCAACTAGCCCCCGAACAAGAGATAAAAAAATGGAAATCTGGTGTCACCCTCCAGCAGCCAAGAAATTATATGGGAAATTCGTTTCTGCTAATAATAAATGTCGAATGAGCTGTACGAAAGGCATCCTTGTATACATTATTCTAACGTCAATTTGCCAACATATATAATATGGTTTTTCAATCGCTTGTCTGTGTGAACGCTTCGCAGCAAGGCATCTTCAAGCCGCATCTTTCTTTCCTCCTGTAGGAACACATCGTAGGTACTGCAATCAAAAGGAATAGCTATTACTTAACTCCATATTGACTGAGTACAATATACATGCTCGCTGATAGAAAGTACCCGCGTCTGCACAGTGCGAGGACGTCTCTTTCTGCATAAACAAAGAGTCGTCCCTGAAGATTAATGGAGCACCAAAGCCATCGAAAGTAGCTAGATGGCCATACACCCCAATTGACAGCCTTTGCACTCGAGGCATAATCGTATCAGAAGATTATGACAATTGTTAAGATAGATATGAGGATGTCATACCCTCAGTTAATGGAGATCCAGTTTCTGCATCAAGTTTAAATGTGCAACCTGATACAAGAAGGAACTGCACTCAAACAGTCAAGAGAACAGCAGTCACGTTGCACTGTGAAAAGTAGACAATATCAAGCTGAGATGGGATAAATACACAACTTCCTCTTCTCTCTCATTTTCTTTTGGTCTATTTCTTGGATGGAAAACAGCTACAAAAATTTGGTGTCCATATGGTGCTAGTTCTGTACCTAGATCAGATCCTTTCATTTAATAACCCGTCCCTCACGAAATTCTTAAATCCTATTTTTCTTCTACCGGTCACAGGTCAAGCAAACCATTTCCTATGCAAAAAGAGGGTCCTAGCAACAAGGACTACGCTAAATCTGGAAAAAAAAAAAAAACACCTCTTCTCAAAGTCTACCAAATCCAACGGTCACGAATCCATCATTTCTTTATCTCTGCATGAATTAGAATCTCTGGAAATGACTTTGTAGACCAATCACAAGCCTATTTTTAAACAACCGTACAATATAGATAAAATATGCTCAGCAAGAAGAAAAAGAAAAACTCGTAGATCAAATACCAATGAAGAGGTCAATTGCACCTGTCCACCAGCATCCGCAGATGTCACTTTCAGCAGAAAATTTAAAATTGAAGGATGACGCCGCATTCGCATTTTTCCTTTTTTCAAGAACCAAGGTCCACCGGTACCTTATTCTCCAGCTGGAAGGTTCTGTAGAGGCAGTATGGGTGATTTAACCAACGTATCAATGCTTGTTTGTTTCCAAAGCTAAAGCAGATCGTTTCAGGTGACTCGGTAATCCTTTGGTCAAATTTGCTGTCAGAACTTTGGCCAAGTCTTCTCTATGCACCTTCCTCCCTCACTTCCTCCAATTCATCACAACCTCAGCAACTTCTTGAATTTTATCTAGCACGACAGTCCATATCTAATTTACACCAAATAAAGTGCAGATTGGCTTGTGCTTTTTCTTACTTCCCTTCCATTGACATCTCTGAAGACTCTCCTATGTCCCAAAATTCCCATATCAGACCAACTCTCTAGCAACATCTTCTGTGCATTTTGCAAGGCATCTCTACAAAGCATCCTATCTTTAATTTCTTAGCCTTTTGATCCTCCCTTCCCTCCTGAATCTTGTCTGTTGCAAAGGAAGCGTCTAAACTTTAAACGGTGGCGCACAAAGAAGCAACAATGGGTAGGGAAACCAATTCAAAGATAATTTCAATGGCTGGTCTGAAGGTGAGTTCTTCAATTCAAACATTCTTTGATTCTGTATTTCTTGCTTTCTAAGATCCTTAAACTAGCTGCGGCTATTGCTAAAATTCGGCTAAAATATATAGGTAATGAAAGAAGATCGACCAAAGAAGTCCCCGTTCCAATCTATAGTTAAGGGCTCCACAGATGATGGTAGATCAAGCAGCATGGTCATTAAGGTAGGATATTCATCAATCTCTCTCTCCCTCCCTCTCTCTCTCTCTCGTTTCTTTCGCCCCCCCCGGAAAAATGAGTTCCAGCAATTCGATAGTATGTTGATTTAATCAATTGATGCATTAACAGAAAGCACGTGGTGTGATTCCTGCTTACATAGTAGCAGAAGCCATATCAACACTCCGTGGTCTAGACCTTAGATGGTCCGGGCCAATCACCCCAGCAGAGATGCAATATGTTGAACAATACGTGCTGGCAAAATATCCACAATATGCTGGACTTGTTGGAGGTGAACAAATAGATCTCTCCACGCTTTGCATTAATGAGGAGCCAGTTGAACCCACACTTGATGATAAAAGGAGATCACCACGGACTGGCTCCAGAGAACCCTTGGCACCATCTTATGGAAGCAGTCACCCGGATCTAGACAGAACCCAGCTAGAGCCATCAAGATTACTTGACATCCTCACCAAGAAGGCCTCCTTCCCTGGGAGTTTCATCTCCATCCCCGAAATTCAAGCTCAAAATAAAGTTCTGAAGTTCTGTGGACTGCCTGACGAGGATTTTCTTGTTCTTTTCACTCCAAGCTACAAAGATGCCATGATGTTGGTAGGTGAGAGCTATCCCTTTTTCAAGGGAAACTGCTACATGACCGTCATTGGAGAAGATGGGGATTACATAAAGGAGTTCGCCACCTACAAAGAATCAAAGATAATCTCTGCACCTGAGACTTGGTTGGATCTGCGGATCAAGGGATCACAGCTAAGCCAGTATTTCCGCAGAAAATGTAAGCACAGTCCTAAGGGGCTATTTTCCTACCCAGCAGATGTGAATGGGACTCGATATTCCATGCACTGGGTTTCAGAGGCCCACCGGAATTCATGGCACGTTCTTCTTGATGCAACTGCATTAGATGCTGGAGAGGATTGCCTAAACCTGTCACTTCATCGACCAGACTTCATTTTGTGCAGTCTGGATAACAGGCATGCCCATCCTTCAAAAATCACTTGCCTTCTGGTGAGGAAAACATCTTTTGATGCACCAACAATTGCCAATGAATGAGAAGGATGATTCCATGTAAATATAGAATGTCTTCCTTTCAAATTAAGCAACAGCCACAGAAGTGAGCTCTGGTTTTCAGATAATTTTTCATGTATAACCTCATCAGAAAAATTTTCAGAGTTTACACGATTGAAAATAGCAAAGAAATTAACTTTGCACAGATCATATCTTAGATGGAGCACAAAGGACCACGGTGACAGATTTGTAGTCAAAGTTGTTATCAGATTCTAATCGCGTGCTCTATGGAAACTCATGCCACCAGTAACTTGCTAAGGCAAGTCTCTACATATATATATATATATATATATATATATATATATTTTTTTTTGCCAATGTCAATAGGAGGAATGGTTCATAATGCAAGCATGCAAGCAAGAAGAAATATACTATCTGGAACTTAACTCGAAATTGAGGATAGATGGCCTATAACAATTGATGCCTGAGGGGATTTATTGATATCTATGTCATTCCACCTTCAGCACAATGAAATATTTTTTCATGGAAGGCTTAGAGCATCTTCACATAAGAATGACCTTAATGAAACTTAACATCCATGTCTCAGAAGGAATGTCTGGAGCATGTACAGGGATTTAAGAGTTTGTTGACATAGGCTCCAGGCAACGGCATAGGCTTTAGGCATGGTCTCTGAATTTTAGCTTTGACTTGTATTAAATTTAGAACTTGCAAGTTTCAGTTAATTACTAGCTTCTACTCAAAAAATAGTAAATTTATAGAGAAAAAAATGCTAAATAACATTCTTCGCACTTTAAATGGAAATCTTAGTACTTTCAATAAATTTTCACCCAAAAGCCAATAGTTAGAGGAGCAACTTTTAGCATTTGATGCCAATCAATAAATAAGAAAATCAAGAAATTAGGCAAAATTTGGCACTAAAATCCCCCAAGCACAAACAAGCTCCAACAAACAAGGTGATTTTTAACCTCACAAGAAACTGAAAAATACTCCTCAAAGACATTAAAAATTGAAATTCTATGTGCTCATGTGTTGCCTCTTCCTCTGCTGCAATAAATAGCAGGAAATATGGCCAAGCTACATTAGTGTCTAAGTTGATTCCGGAGTACAGAAATAAAGAAACTTGCCGATTGTCTGAATTTTATTTGAGATCCCATATTCCAATTCGACCCGGCTAATACTTTATTCATACCAAAAGATCACATAATAATGAGTTCCAGAAAAAGTCTTCAGGGTCTGAACACATCACCGATGGGAGAGCTTACAGACTGTATTAACTCCCAACCTCTTGGTAAATGGTAATACCTCTCAGACATACTAAACAAACTTAGCCCTACCAAACCAAAAACATATTTTTCCTTCAACCTCACTATATGGGTCAAAGCTCATTATAAGTGGATGCCAAATCTTTAAATTTGACAATGGATAGACCTCCAAAAAACATAATGGAACATGTTATGACTTATCATAGCGATTTAAAAGACGCAAGCAAATAGATCTAAACTCCTTCACAAAATTTATGGGCATTGATATGTATAAGAATATGCCTACTGCAACAATAAGGGGAGTACATCTTGCTCCTATACTCCAGGGTTGTTTCAGTCACCCCCTGTATTCAATTTATATCAATCAACTCCCTATAGTTGCATTTCTTGTTTCAACTCCCCAAAATCCCACTTTTGGACTTTGACTTGATAGATTTTAAAGCTCAGGACATCACATACATCTATATGACCTTCGCTAATGGTAAAACTAGCAAGATACGTATTTCCCCTCTGATAGAAGTTTCTGTTAGAAAGTGCAACTTAAAAAATTTAAATTAATAAATGAGGGGAGACTACATGCATATAAGGCACATTGAAACCCTATATATAAGTAATGTAGGATACTTTAACAACCTTTTTACGTGCAAACCAAAGCAACACTAACACATGGGAAATTGACAAATGAGGAGCCTCACAAGTGAAATAGATTTTGTGCGGAAGCTGATTTGTGACCCTGTTAGTAAGTTCAATTCAAAAGCTTAAGATGATAGATGGAAGAGATTTCATAAATATAAGGCACATTAAAGCCCCATAGACAAGCAAAGTAGGATACTTAAACAGTTACAAATTGAATTAGATTTCTCTTCATCTAATTTTGGAGTTACTTAAAATTAACATGTGCATTCTACATTTCATCCCTTAGGGGAAATACGTATGCTAACTTTTTTAACCTTACCTATCATATAAATTTACTTACATAATCCCACTGCTTTAGATTTCGTCATGTCAGACATTGAAATTGAGATCTTTGGGTCAAATGAAACAAAGAATAAAGATGTGCACTGTTGATTGAGAGTCAGACAAATTATATGGAGCTGACTGAGACATCTTCAAAAATTGGGCCAACAGGTAATTTTCCCACAACAACATATTCAAATGAGAGTGGCTCAAACAGAGGGACTAATATCTTTACAGTGGTAGTTTCTTGCGTAAGCATGGAAGATCCCTGAATTGGCCAAAAATCCCCTCGAGATATCCTAATATTTAAATTTGTCTTTGGTCACGCAACCAAGTACATGCTCGTTACATTCCAGTTCTTGCATAAAAAAGATTTCTTGACTAGAACAAACAATAACCTTTTTTTCAAGATCTGTACTCTATACCAATCCCAGTATACACCAATTTTATTATTGTTAATTCTTACCCTAACCTAAGATTCTGAAAATGATTTCTTCCAGACAGGTCACAATCCTTTATAACATCAATGCACAAAATAATATATCTCATGAATCAACTGTAATGAACAGGTCCACTTGCACCTGCTACCCAGCAACTTCTAATGTCACTTTCTGCTCAGATTTAAAATTCAGAGAACTGCCTCCACTTGCAATTGAAAATAGTCTATCTAGCTAGATCAACACATACATTTTAGGATTATGTCACTCAATATCTCATGAATCAACTGTAATGAACTGGTCCATTTGCACCTGTTACCCAGCAACTTCTAATGTCACTTTCTGCTCAGATTTAATATTCAGAGAACTGCCTACACTTGCAATTGAAAATACTCTAATCTAGCTAGATCAACACTTATATTTCAGGATTATGTCACTCAACTTCCAGCTGGAAGAGTTGAAAGACATTTTTGTTTTCATATAGGTATTATTAGGAAGGATATTTGGTTGTCTGATTCCAAAAGCTAGAGCACAACATTTCAGGTGATCCAAAAAAATTTTGGTCAAATCCTATTACTTGGATTACATATCTGCAATACCTGAATTCAGATACACATCTGCAACCAAAAATTCCACAATAAGTTTGCCCAGGTCCTCTCTTCGCACCTTCCTCCCTCACATCGTTAGTCCTTTCGCTATATCTTAAACAACTTCTTAAAGTTTTATCCTGTATTAGAGTCAATATCTGTTTCTGTCTAATCAAGTGCAGAAAAATCTCCTTATATCTCGGACACATTTCCATCCATTGACTTGTCTGAACGCTCTTATTTCCCCCACACCCATCTCTAACCAACTCATGATTCCGTGTACTGTGCAAGGCTTACCTAAATATAATTCACTATAATTTCCTAGCCTTTTGGTTCTCACTCTCATGAATCTTGTACATCCATTGCAAAGAAAGACTAAAGTTTTATAAGCTTTGAGTAGAGAAGGGACCGTGGATAGGGACAGCAATGCAAAGATCATTTCAAATGCTGGATTGAAAGCGAGTTCTCAAACTTAAAATCTCTTTGATTCTTTTTTTTTCCTCTATACAGATCTTACACTAATAGTAATGCCCATAATATTTATCGACAAATATGATAATGAAAATTGACTGAAGAAGTCCCTGTCCCAATTTATACATAATGCATTCACAGATGATTGCACACTCAGAAGTATTGATCATAAAGGTTTGCAATCGTTTTTATTTCTAAGGTAAGTGTCCATGATATAGTATTATTAGATCAGCCAGTGCTTCAACAGAAAGCACAAAATTACAGTACCCCCTCACATCGTAGCAGAAGCCGTATCAACCCTCTGTGGTCTAGGCCGTAGATGGTCAAGACCAATCACCCTAACAGAGATACAATATGTTGAACAGTACCTGCTGGCAAAGTATGCACAATATTGACTAGGTGAAGGAGAACAAATAGATCTATCCGCCCTTTGCATTAACAAGGAGCCATTTGAGCCCGTCCTTGATGATAAGAGGAAGTTGCAGAGGACTTCTGGGAACCATCCCGGCCATCTTACAGAGGCAGTCACCCAGCTAGAACCATCAAGATTGCTTGAGATCATCACCACAAGGTCCTCCTTCCCTGGGAGTTTCATCTCCATCGCTGATGTTCAAGCTCAAAACAAAGTTCTGAAATTCCACGGACTGTATAGCAATTAGTATCCTCTTATCTTTACTCCAAGCTACAAAGATGCTATCATTTTGGTAGGTGAGAGCTATCCCCTTCTCAGGGAAAACTGCTTAAGACTGTCGTTGAGAAGATGGGCATTACGTAAACGAGTTTGCTACTTACAAAGAATCAAAGGTAAACGCTGCACCCGAGACTTGGTGGGATCTGTGGATCAAGGTCACAGCTGAGCCAGTTCCTGCCGAAAAAGTAAGCACAGCCCTAAGGGCGCTATTTTCACACCCAGCAGATGTCAAGAGGACATAATATTCCATGCACTAGATTACAGAATCCCATCGAAATTCATGGCATGTTCTTCTTGATTGCAAACGCATTGATTGTTGGAGAAGATTGCCTAAATCCCTCATTTCACCCGTCAAACTTTGTTTTGTGCGGTCTAGACAATAGGCATGTGTCACGGTCTGTGAATCCTCCCGTACTCGGTGACACGGTGCTTGGGTTATAGGCATGTGTCACAGTCCGTGAATCCTCCCGTACTCGGTGACATGGTGCTTGGGTTATCGAGTGAAGAGAGAGGATACAGAGGGGATGAACACAACTAGTCTGTGGGAGTGGTATCGGGAGAGTTGGTGCTGGGAGTTCCAGGATAGAAAGATTATATCACTTAGTAGCTTTTGAATAGATTGGCTTCCTGTGCATAAACTGTTCGGGAGCTGATGCCGCTCTAATAAGACCAAGGTAGACCAAAATCAGTTGTTAGGCCTAAAGAAATCTGCTAGCTCACTCGATGGACTAGATGCCCGACTGAAGCTGCGTATAGAGAAACACACCGTATTATTCGCTGAAAACAGTGACGAATTCTACTTGCCAAGCGCCACACGGGTCGTTCTGCGGCCAAGGGAATTGTCGGCCTGTGGTATCAAAGCAGGAATCCCTCCACTAAGTGAGTGAATCAGAGAATTGGAGTAGAGAAGAACCGAATCCTCGTTGAATAGGAATAACGCAATGAATTCGAAGAAGAGGTCTACTGCCATGTTTTCAATAAGGAAAGAACTTCCATTTGGTTGGCTGGGGTTAAGATTCTTATTAAGCAAAAATTTGATTGGCTGGGGTTAAGATGCGTAAGCAAAAATGATGTTACCAAAAAATGAGGTTGGCGAAAAATGCCACATTTGCCAAAGAAAATATAAATAGCTGAGATCAAAAGAGGCTTGGGCGAGCGTGACCATTTGATGTGAAATCCAAAGGTGGCGCACAATGGTTAAGGTATGCAAGGAAGTGACAAAATAGATTGCAACGAGAGTATTGCGAAATTGAGTGGGAAGAATATCACAGTCCGTGAATTCTCCCGTTCCATAGAGTGAGGATGCGGAGGGAACAAACACAACTGATCTGTGGAGTGGCATCAGGACAGTTGATGCTAGGAATTCTAGGATAAAAGAATTCTATTAGCGGGATTAGGCTCTCGTGCACAAACTGGTCATGAGCTAACACCGCTTTTTGATGAGGCCAGGGCTTTACTGAGCCTAAAGAGATCTGTTATCTCACTCGATGGACTGGATGCCCGAGCAAAGCTAAGCTTGGTACAATATTGTACAGATAAACTATTTACCATATTGTTCGTTGGAACAACAAGCAAGGTTGGCTTGGCGAATTCTGCTCACCAAGCGCCGCACGGGTCGTTCTCCACTAGAGGAAACTGTCGGGCCGTGACACATGCCTATCCTTTAAGAATTACTTGCGTTTTGGTGAGGAAAATTCTTTTGAGGCAGCAATGGTCCCCTACTCAAGCCAATGAAAGAGAAAGATAGTTCCATGTGGATGTCTTCAAATTAATCAGAAGAGCTACACATACAAGCTCTGGATTATAAATAAGTGTCCATGTTTAAACTCATGAGAAAAGTTTTCCATGGTTAAAGATAACTAAAAATATGACCTTTTACACACACGATACTTTAATGGATCACAAAGGAAAACGTATCTATGATCAATGAAAACTTGATGACACCTAGGTGAGTGACTTTAAACCAATCTATAGAATCACCCGGAAAGTTTCTTCACCTTCTTCCTGCAAAACAGACACTGGGTGGTGCATTTAAGAAAGAAGATATGTATTCGACCAAAAAAAAAAAAAAAAGATATGTACATTTCATATAGAAAAAAGTAAGTTATGTGTACGGTGCCTATAGTAGTTAAGAGGATCTTTTTGTACAGAATCTTCCATGATTCTCTACTGCCGGGTGGGTGAGAATTTCAAAAGATAGCTGGATAGTGCATACATGGTTTGCAGTGGGGCGGGTCAAAAGCTGAGAATTTCTCTCCATCGAGGGCAGCTACTGTTTGTGAAGCACCCACCTGGAGTTCTAGTGAATGCTATCCTTCGAGAGACCTCTCTTCTCAACAGACTTATGATGCAAAATCCCAGAGATATAAAAATTAACAATGCAACCCGGTTTGACAGTAGGATGGTAGCATGTTTGTCAGTAATTAACCATAGTGGATCCTACAGTCACATAACAAGAACGGTCTAGAGTATGCAAAAGGAAAAGGCCAATTTGTTGTAAGACATAGTCTCTTGGATATGGCATTGGCTTTAGTAATGTTAGCTTTATCATGACTTTAATTAAATTTTGAAGTTGTGAAGTCTTATTACTTTCAAGCTTTTACTAAACAAAATATTAAATAGACAAGAACATGCTACGATCCTATATTTGAACTTCAAATGGAAATCTCAAAACTTTCAATATTATTTTCACCAAAAGCCAAAAGTTAAGAGGAACGACCTTTGTCATTTCTGCTCCAAACTTGACAAACAACTTCTGACTAGCTTTTGATGCCAATCCACAAGTCAAGTTAGAAGGAAAAAAACAAAAGTAGAAGCAAAAGTAGGGGGCTAAAATCCCCCCAAAACTCCGGACAAGCACTAACTCATCAAATTTACTTTCCTACCTCATAAGAATTCAGGATGAACCAGACTCCATGCTTATGGGGTGTTGTCTCTTTCTCCACAGCATTAAGGAGCTGTCACATTGCTCAAGCATGTTGCATTACTAGCTAAGTTGATCTCTAAGTGTGGAAATAAATGAAACCATCTGCTTTCAAAACTGAATCTGGAATCTCATATTCCAACTCGATCCTCATAAGCTATCATTCAGACAGCATTATCACATATTAATGAGTTCCACAAAAACCTTTAAGGTCTGTATGTTGACCTTATAGAACCAAAAACATCCTTGCTTGACCCCACAAAGTCGATCAAAGAACATTAAAAACTGATGCACAATCTACAGAATTAGTCACGAAACAGGAGAATACATAATGAAAATTGATGAAAAAGATGGTAGGGTGGTAGGGACCTAGTGCGGTGATATCTAGAAATGAACTATAAACACTAAAAAAAAAAAAAATGCTCCACTAGGAACTTTTTATGGCATATATTAACAGAAGAATGCAGGCAAAGAATCTCTAATTCATGACTTGCTAAACCATAATTCATTAATGGCACAAAATACTGTGGCCACCCTCCGCTGACTGCATGAAAAGTATTTCTGCAATGATCAAATCTGACAAAAGTTCAGGATGAACGAATGTAATGTAGCTGCAGCACATACTTGATTAGTTCATCTCTCTCATAAATTTCTTGCTTCTTGGACAGGCACATTCTAAAAGGTTCGAATTATCTAAAACTGACAGGGAAACGGACGACACAGCTTAAGAGAAAAGTGACTGCATTACATTGTTTCCTCAGAAAGGCTACAATCAAGTACGTCTAACAAGAAGTCAAAAAAGAAAAAAAAAGGCCTAGGCAAACAAATAAAAATCTGAAGCATCCCATATAACTGGAAAAACAAAACCTGACACAACTTTTACATAAATCCTATCATCTTAAGTATGTAGATATCTTGACCAAAAAAAAAAGGTATGTAGATACATATAACTTGGCGAAATATTTAGCCCAGATGACTTAATACGCGGATCGTCCATCTCCCTCAGTAATCACATCCTTGAAAGAGCCACCACTAGGGATCATGGGCAAAACATGCTCTTGATGAGGAACAATCACATCCAACAAGTATGGCCCAGGAGTATCTAACATCTTTTGGACAGCTGCTCTAAGATCCGCCTTTTTTGTCACACGAGATGCAGGTATTCCGCAGGCTTCAGCAAATGTCAACATATTTGGAAATATATCAGACTCTCTAGATGGATTCCCTAGATATGTGTGAGCCCTATTGGCTTTATAAAAGCGATCCTCCCATTGGACAACCATGCCCAGATGTTGATTGTTCAACAGCATTATCTTGACAGGAAGATTCTCCACTCTGACTGTCGCCAACTCCTGGACGTTCATTATGAAGCTTCCATCTCCATCAATGTCTACCACAACAGCATCGGGTTTTGCAACAGCAGCTCCAACCGCAGCAGGCAATCCAAAGCCCATGGCCCCTAATCCACCAGATGTCAACCATTGGCGGGGCCTCTTGTACTTGTAAAATTGAGCAGCCCACATTTGGTGTTGCCCAACTCCAGTGCTTATAATAGCATTTCCATCAGTCAGGCTCATCGAGAACTTGAATCGCATACTGAGGAGGGATAGCTTCCCCAAATGTCTTATAAGTTAAGGGATTATTCATTTTCTGCTCATCAAGTTCCATTCTCCAAGCTGAAAAATCAAGTTTGAGCTTCGATTTTCTAGTCTCCATAATGCTATTAATCCCTTTTAATGCCAACTTCACATCTGCACAAATTGACACGTGAGGCTGCTTATTTTTCCCAATCTCTGCCGAATCGATATCGATGTGAATGATTTTAGCTCGGCTAGCAAAAGTTTCCAGCTTCCCCGTCACACGGTCATCAAACCTAACTCCAAACGCAAGCAGCAAATCACATTTATCAATAGCATAGTTAGCATAAACAGTTCCATGCATTCCCAGCATTTGAAGGGACAGTTCATGTGAGCATGAGAATGCCCCGAGCCCCATCAAAGTACTAGCGACAGGAATCCCTGTGAGGTCCACAAACTTTCTCAATTCCTCACTTGAATTCAAACATCCACCTCCCACATACAAAACAGGTTTCTTCGACTCCGATACCAACCTCAGAATCTGTTCCAAATGGGCCTCCGAAGGCAACTTCGGCAATCTCGACATGTAACCGGGCAACGTAATGGGCACATTCCAATTAGGAACGACGAGCTGCTGCTGTATATCTTTAGGCACATCAATCAGGATAGGACCAGGTCTCCCCGAAGTCGCCAGGTAAAAAGCTTCACTCACAACTCTAGGAATATCTTCCACATCAAGGACGAGGTAATTGTGTTCGTAATAGATCGCGTCACCTCAACAATTGGAGTCTCTTGAAATCCATCCGTTCCAATCATCCTCCGCGGCACCTACAAACACATTCATGCACACAATCATCCACAAAGCAACGGTGCATCAGAGAATGCCAGCGGAAATGAACAAAGTTCTGTATTCAAAACACTGATTTATTTAATACATATGCACAACAAATGAAGCCAGAAAATAATAATAATAATAATAATAATAACAGAATCTATCATCCTAATGCTACATATATCCCCATAGATACACCTCCTGTGCTCCGCCAGCATTCCTCCGGATCAAAAGGAGAGACAAGAAAAGGAAAAGAAAAAAGAAAGAAAGATCGGACGATCGGGCAGTAGAAACTCCTTAAAGATACCTGGCCAGTGATGGCGACGAGGGGTATGCTGTCCAGCATGGCGTCGGCGAGTCCACTGACCAGATTGGTGGCGCCGGGGCCGGAGGTGGCGATGCAGACCCCGGGGAGGCCGGAGGCGCGCGCGTATCCCTCCGCGGCGAAGATACCTCCCTGCTCGTGGCGAGGGAGCACGTTCCTGATGACGCCGGACCGGGTGAGGGCCTGGTGGATCTCCATGGAGGCGCCGCCCGGGGTAGGCGAAGACGGTGGAGACGCCCTGGCGCTCGAGGGCCTCGACGAGGACATCGGCGCCCTTGCGAGGCTCGTCGGGGGCGTATCTGGGAACGAACGTCTCGGAAGGGGCTACGGCCGGGGTCGGTGGTGCGGAGGACGGGCTCCTGGCGGCGGCTCGGGGAATGCGGGAGGGGGACGAGTCGGCGGAGACACGGAGGAGGGGCGTGGCGGGGACTGGGAGGGAAGCGGAGGGTAAATCGGTCGACGGGAGTTTGGGATTTGGAGGGAAATGAGAGAGCGGTGGTTTTGGCGGCGGAGGAGGCGGTCGAAGCAGCGGCGGCGGCGGCCATGTCTCGAGATCCGGTGGGAGAGAGAGAGAATAATAGGGCAGGGGTGCGTGCAGGTGTTCGGATATGTGCAGCTGACTTTTAAGGTTAAGGGAGCCTGAGAGGAGCGCCCGCCTTCGTTCGTGATGGTGTGTGTGTGTGTGGGGGTGTCGGCCGGTGCCTGAGCGGCGAATTTACCAGAATGCCCCTCGTGTTTTGTCGCCTATCAAATGGGCATATGTACAAGAGAAAATTGGCATACGAGACGAGTCGAATTCGCAAATATTAAAAAAAATCATGATTGGCGCTTCTCACCTTTTACCCAAAAAATTAAAAAAATCCATCATTGGCGTTGCTAGAGGCGAGCTTCTCCTCCTAATGCAAGAGAAGGAGTTCAATTCTCAGACGTCGCAGAATAACTTACCCGATGGCACGTGTGTGGTGGTTAGCACATGTTGCCCCAGGGTTTATTTCCGTTATTCCGGATCTTTCGGGCTGTCCGTGTTTGTACGGTGTGCGGGTACCTAGGTCACCAAAAAAAAAAATCATGATTGCATGTAACATGATCAAATTTGATATAAATGAGACATAAATTAGATAAAATTGTCCTATAAAAATGTGAGATAAAAATGAATAGGATTTCTAATATTTATAATCAGAAAATTAGTTTTCTCAAATAACAAATTTTTTAAATTAATTAAATAAAAAATATATATTAATATTATTAATATTTGAATTCTAATATAAAAAATTCAAAATAACAAAAAATTACAAATTAATTATTTTAATTTAATCTTATATTCATTTATATATTCGAATTTTATTATATTTTATAATATAAATTCAATATATAAAATTGTTACATATTTTAGGTATATCGGTACAAATTTATTGTTTAATGGAACTTTATTAGAGAATAATGGAAGGGAAATAAAGAAATAAAGAATAAATTAATTAAATAATAAAATAAAATAAAATAAGTAAATAAAAATAAAGTAGGCAAGGGTGTTGTAAGAAATTTTTACCATTTCCATTTGTAAAATTTTTGTGTTCATTTACACTAATATGCTATTTATACTAAATAATGTAAATGACATAATATAAATATATTTGACTTTATCGCTGTAATTACTAGGAGTGAGTGTGATTCGAGTAAGTGGTAAACTAAGAATCACTCACTAAGGACTGATTGCGAAAAATTGGAACTAAAACCCGCCTATTAGTTCCATGGATTCTCCTAGATGGGTTTATGGAACCGGTTCTCAATTCCTATAAAGCTTGTTTGGCTTTATATTCAAATTAAATTACAAGCTATTGAATTTGATTAGAGATTGAAAACTATAAGGCGAAACAAATGGATAATACTCATTAGCTAAAGACTTGTTTTCTTTGAAAGTCATGACATGGTATTCTTAAGGTTTTCTGACGAGGGAAATATGTGGAGAATTAGACTCCACGTTAAAAGTCCTAACTTATATAAAATTTAAAATATCAATCGCTTAATTCATATTTTTTTCAATGTTAACCTAATTTAATTATGAGAATGGCTAAAGAGAGACCTAATTATACTCCTAAAATGAGCCGTTGGCTCTTATAGACATCTTCAGTCGGTTCTCTCCTTTCTCTATGTTTGTTTATTTGGTTTTGATCAAGAAAGCAAGTAAA
Organism: Rutidosis leptorrhynchoides; assembly: GCF_046630445.1. Taxonomy (NCBI): domain Eukaryota; kingdom Viridiplantae; phylum Streptophyta; class Magnoliopsida; order Asterales; family Asteraceae; genus Rutidosis; species Rutidosis leptorrhynchoides. The sequence continues at coordinate 41,909 of NW_027266509.1, read as the reverse complement.
TGGACTATTAGATAGAGAAAAGTAAGATGTTAATGCTATTACTTACCCAAGAGACAAAATTAGTCAGTAATTCAATTAATTAATTAATAATAGATTTTTTATTTATTTATTGATATGTATATATACCAGTCTTGTTTGGGTGGATGGATGGACGGTTCCACGCCTAGAATGGAGAATCGAACTGGTACTCTATGAAGCACTGACATGTTCTAAAAGTTTGTGTGTCGTGTTGGACACCTCGACATATGTCCAACACACTCGAATATGCTCGGACATGTGGTCAACTATTTTCGACACGTTCTGACATGCATGTTCGGAATTGGGAGAGGCATGGTGATTTGTCGAGTAGGTCTGCAAATGCAAAGGGAGAGAGAAATTGTTGAAGAAGGCAATGGAGGGTGGAGGCAAGGCCGCGACTACAAGGAGGGCCAATGGAAGAGCAAAGACCAAGGTGACCCATAGAGTTACCATTGCAAAGGGTCAAAAGTAAGGCTGTGGCTATGAAGGAGGAAGGGTCGAAGGTGAGGCGGTGAGTGATTGTGATGAGGTGACCCAAAGAGAGTAGAAATCAAGGAGAAGAGGATTGCGCGAGGAGGATGAAGGGGTGGGGATGAATTAGGAGGAAATGATTTTTGCGCGATGAGACTTTTTTTGTCAGAAAAATAGATACATGAGCCAAAAAGTGATTTCGAAAATAAAAGTATTGAATATTAAATAATGATAAATTTTGGTTATTATAAAAGGTCATAAATTTATTTAAATTAATTAATTCTAATTTTTTGTTAGTCATTAATTTCATTCCTATAAATAGATTTATTAATATAATTATTGTAAATTTATTGTAAGCTCTTTTTTATTATTTATTTATTTGTAAATTCGAATAAAATTATTTAAAAATAAAAATATTAATTTAATATATAACATGTTTTAACGTATCGAATTTTTCTATTTTTGAAAAATGATGTGTCGTGTCATTTCGCATGTCAATGCTACTTAGTCGATACTCAGTGATTCCATTAAATTTGAATTGAGAATTGAACTGGCTTTAATAAGAACCATATGTTTTGAGTGGTTCGAGTGGTGCTCGATTATTTTGCACATCCTTAATATTCACCACACAGTAGATTTTTTTTTTTTTTTAGTCAGTCACCACATAGTAGATTGGATATAATAAATTCTTTGAATTTTATCTTTTATCATATCCAGCCATATTTTAATTAGAATTCCAGACAACTAATCATAGCCTAATCAATGGTATTTACTATTTTAAAGAAACAGTTCAGAAAAAAAAAATCATCTATTCAATATATATTATGCAGCTAGAAAATTTCAAGGATGAAAGAAAAGAGGAAAATTTCAGCCCTCGAGAAAAAATTCCCCACCTATCTAATCTGATTTTTACTTCTTTTTATTCTTATAGTGAGTTTCTGAAATTGATTATATTCAAGATTCCATATTCTTTATAATCGTGCTTAGACTAGAAGTAGTTTAAAGAAAATTATAATCCGTCAGCTGTTTATTTATTTATCTATTTTTTTGTATTGTCTGCACTCATTTTGATCAAACAATTATACATTGACTTCCTACTAAAACTATAAAAGAACATATTCTAAGTTTAAAGACATAACTTAAAAAAGAACAATACTTCAGCGACTTTCTTGTAGACTTTTTGAAATCCAAATATTCAATTTTAATCAAATCTCAAATGTCAAAAGAAAAAAAAATAAAAAATTAAAGTAAAGGTCGCCATAGACCCTTGAGAGAAACACATTATGAAACATGATGTAATGATCCTCTATTTTGGTGATTGGAAATAGATTAGTGACTTCAGGGGCAAAAGGAGGACCGAATAACAATAAATTAAAACCTAAAAACATGCGGAGAGATTTATATGGAGACATGTGGATCGCTATAATATACTCCAAAACAAATTGCTTCATCTGATTTCACATATCAAAAGTTACAAATACGATTTAAACAACAGTATTTGAGGAAATCTGTTCGAAGGGATATAATCACGTTCTCCTGTCGTTCCGTGAAAGGGGAAAAAAATACGGCACACCTGTCGCCCGAAAGGACTATGCGTTCGTGCACGGCGACCGAAACACGTTCAACAAACTTCAATGCAAGGAGGGTTTCCAAAATATGCATATGGATCTTAAATAAAGAGTAGTCCTTGAATCACTTTTTACATTTTCCTTGTAATATAATAATCAATATCCTAAAATATTTTCTGATAAGCATGTGCCTTACAATTCAGACACCTTTCTTTCCGCCAAACACTTTAAAACACCCACACGACGGACGTACGAGGATGGGAAGCAATCATAGTCCCCATCGCCAATTATGAACTTCAAATCAAATTCAAGAAGGCTAAGCAGGATGCGTACTCCCTTTCAAACTTAAATTTCCGTCAACTAGTGCCATAGAGAAATTGAGGATGCAATGTCAAAACTACATAAACTCCTTGATTATGACGAAATCAAAGGTAAAAAACAAAGATAATTTCCGTCGACTAGTGCCATAGAGAAATTGAAGATGCAATGTCAAAACTACATAAACTCCTTGATTATGACAAAATCCAAGGTAAAACACTCAAAAATGTGCAGTATTGAGTATAAACTACAAAGATAACAGGGGGAAAACACAAAAGGCCTAAGGTCGAACAACACTGATGTCCAGTCCAATCCAACTAATAATGCTCTGAACAAATCGCCTTATATTCCCATGAATCCACTTTCTTGATGGCCTGCAAAAGAACACCATCCAATTTTCACTCGAGAAGAGAACTAGAAGAATCACAAGACACTCTACAAAATTGATAAGCAATTTCATATATGCCAAACGGAACAGCCAGATTTCCTTGAATCATAATAGAAATCTTCCATAGGTTCACCAATGGGGATGATACATTGCAGTAGAACCTCATACACCAAGAATATAAGAGAAATCAAATGATTACTAAATGCAAAGAAATCTTAATCAAGAAAAACAGAATTGCAAAGGCAGATCAATTAGATTCAAGTTAACAGAAGCTAAACTGTGCTCCCTATAAAATTTAAAGACATTCAAATCAAGCTATCTTGTCTTTTCATTCAATGGCCCCATTCGCAAACATACTGTGCATTTTTCATGGCAAAGATATCTGGCAACAAATTGCAGCTAAATGGCACTCTCCATCTCCGTTTAAAGAATTGTGAATATTTTGCAAGTTTCACTTACACGTGTAAAATTCCTTTAGATGTGGAGCGGAGCTAATGATTTGCAACATTTAAAACTTAGCAGTGATTTGATGAAAACTCTTTGTAAGTAGGAGATTCATAATTATACTAAGTACATATATATCCGCTTATAAATGCTCAACAAGATTGAGACCCCTATCTGAACATGTAAAACATACCACACAAAAAACTTACTAAGCAAAGAAAGCAACGAAAATGCATATTGCACAGGAAGAATCACACGATAACCTAAAACACGACGGCAGTGATAGAGACGTAATCATTTTTCAGATTAAGAAACGATTAGCTGACAGCAGCACACCTCGAATTAGTCCACCAGCAGTATCAAGATTAAATTGTCAATTTCCCTTGCAATCTGTAATTGTCAGCAGTTCTCAATGCATAAATCTCATCCATGGATGGAAGTCCAGCTAAGAATCCGCTTGGGTAAATAAAACAAGACGTAAACAATGCTCAACAACTCCTATCACGGCCTATGCAACCTCAGAACAGCGTCATACCGGTATGGATCATAAACCGATCCAATTTACAAAAGAGCTTCTAACTAAATCCCAATCAACAGATAAAGGCCCTTAGTAAAAAAAAAAATCCACGAAACAGTCCAAGATCGAACCACAGGGAGCAAAATCCACCGACCACCAGAACCGATTCACAGACCCATGAAAAACTAAACACGTACCTAAGCAGAACCGACGATGATGTTGTTGATGGGAATGAAGATCAGCTTGACGAAGAACCCCACAAATCCCATCACCACGAATCCGATCGCAGTCCGGAACGCGACCTTCGTGAACTCTGCACCGACGAGATCGCCATCACAAAAAAGAAAAAAGGAAAAAGAAAAAAAATCACGAGCAGCGAATCCCTCGTTCACACCAGATCTGCAAAGATCGGACGGCCGGAACCCCAAAAGATTCCTCACCTTTGCGATCGGGCTTGTGGCATCGCTTCACGAGGCGGACGCTGTCCTTCGCGAACTCCCTCAATGGATCGACGGCCGAATCGATGGCGTCCATCGCCCCCAAAACTCTCGCTCGCTCGCTCGCTCGAAAACCCTAACGACCGAAGAAGACGATTTCGCGACGGGACGGACGCAGAGGAAATCCGGGTGAATGGGGTTCGGTTCGAGGGGATGGCCCTGTCTATATATCGGGGGCTCTGACTTCTCAGCTTGTCCTTCGCCACGTGATTTTTTGACGCTTATATAATTATAAACCGGAGTAGGTTCCCAACTTCCCATAACATAAGAACGCCTCGATATAATAGTAGGCCTTTTTTTATCCCTGAAAATTGCCAATTCGTATCGCTTTGAAGGTAATGTTATCGCTATGTATTTGGTCACAATTTTTTTTTTATTAAACTCATATTAAATGTTGCAATAGTCACGAATTTTGAAAAATAAAAAAGCTATTTTTTAGAAATTCCAACGAGTGAAATTTGGATTTCTTCTTTTCCACTTTATTGAATATAAATGAAATCAATTATTTCTCCAAGACCTTTGTCAACCAAAGACTTAAAAAATTTAGATGTACCATCAAGATTTCATCTTGTTAATTGATCTTCTTAAAACCTTATAACTAGTAAGGCATCAAACAAATTTATTCTATTTGATGAATCGCTAATCCATGCAATAGTCACAAATTTAAAAGAAAAAATGTTTAAAAGAAATTCTAACGAGTGAAATTTTGATTTCTTATTTTCCACTTTATTGAAAAAGAATGAATTCAATTATATCATCGAGACATTTGTCAACTAAAGAATTAATTTTTTTTTTGGATGCATCATTTAAGATTTCATGATTTGCCAGTTAATCCTCTTGATATCTTAGAACTAGTGGGGTATCAAACAATTTTATTCTATTTTAACGAATTGCCAATCTATGCAATAATCACAAAGTTTGAAAAAAAAAACTATTTAAAAAAAATTCCAATGAGTGAAATTTTGACTACTTCTCTTCCACTTCATTGAAAAAGAAGGAATTCAATTATATCGTCGAGACATTTGTCAACTAAAAACTTAAAAAATACGATGTATCATATCGTGTTTTGCCAATCGATCCTCTTAAAATCTTATAATTAGCGGGGCATCAATCAAATTTATTCTATTTGATGCATAGCCCATTAGATTTAAGCTGAGGAATGCTTTATTTTTGGTCAAAAGAAAATGAAAGAGCGTTTGAATTAGTCTTTAAGAAGTTAATGAGTCAGATGTTGGGCGAGAATGGGGCCTTGGTCCATTGAAAGACCAGTGTCAAAGCCTGAAACCGAGCCGACAAAGCTGAAGAATGAAAAACCGGCTTTGAAAGGTCAACGAAAGAGCGCCGCTAGCTTACCAGTGGCCGTATCGTTATAAGATGACAATCAGAGGGCAGCCACAGATTTCGCCGCAGTAAGAGAATGAAAAATCGGCTTGATATGTTAATGAGCCTTAATGGTGCTTTTGTTTCACCGAAAATTTCTTAATAAATGAAAAAAATTTCATAAAAAGTTTTCATTAATTTCGTGATTTAGAAAAAGTGATTTCTTTTTACTAGAGATGAAAGTCGTTTTCTCACAATCTAAGCTTATTATTTTTGGTTCATAGAAATTATTTTCCATAGATTGATTAATCTTTCATCATTCAAACATTGGAAAGTTGGAAAATTATTTCCCAAAAATAGTTTTATTTGAGACAAATAGACCATAATGCAACATTGAGGTCCAAATCAAAATGATTTTCGAAAATAATATATATATATATATATATATATATATATATATATATATATATATATATATATAAGGATTTGAAGTGAGTTTATTTTCTTAAAAGATTGTATATAATAAACTTTGTCTTAAACAAAAGCCCGAAGTAGCCAACCTACTCTCAAATAAGGTTTAAGCTCACTTGCTGACAAAATTATATTTATGGCTAGGAATATTTTTCTCCAAGGATATTTTTAAAAATTTTATTTTATTTCTTTTTCCTTTCCTTTTCTTTCTCTCTCCTTTTTCTTTCATTGTCTTCCTTACGCTTCCATCTTACTTTGCAAATCTCCTCCTCCAAAGTCCCTTTCTCTTTCCCCGCTGACCATGGACGCCCCGACCTCATCCGCATTGCCCTTGACAACAAATCCAACACCTTCATCATTAGATAAAGGTCAATCCGAGCCCTATATCGAGCATGGGAGCCAATATCTAAGGCTCATACTCGATTTGAGTCCTAGATGAGCTCTTGGTTGAGCATGGCGATCAAGAAGTTGACTTGTTTATTTTAAGACCCTATTTAGGCTTTGATATGAACACACTTAATTGTTATGGTGTGAAAAGATAGGTATAAATTTCAAAAAAATATTTGAGTGAATATTATTTCAAATAAGAATATGAAGTATTTTTATTTTCTCAAATAAAAGTCTAGTGTATATCTTACTTCAAATAAGGACTCGAATTGCTCATATCAATCTCAAATAATGATATGAACTTGCCAGCTGTGAAAGACAATTTCATCTTTTAAAATTTTTATTTTTTTCCTTTTTTTCTTTCTTTTTTTTTTGTTTTTTCTTTTCATTAAAAAAGAGAGAGGAAAACATAGCCCACCTATGGCTGTTGCCTCATTGCTGGAGGGGTGATGGCAAAGGTTGGTGGGGTCGCCAATGCCTAGGTGAGGGCTAGTGACCCTAGCTGACTAAAGATGAGGGCTAGTAGGCCCTTGCTAGAAGCGAGAAAGAGCGGCGACCCTTTCCAACATCTAAGTGAGAATCGCTTGCCCTTGCCAAGGCTTAGGCAAGGGTCGTTGGCCCTTGTCCAGTGCCCCTAGACTTGGGGCGAGGTTTGGAGGTGCTAGGCGAGGGTTGCTGGGCTAATGCAAGGGCTAGTGACTGTTGCCCAAATCTAGGAGAGTGTTGCTGCCTTCTCCTGCTTCTGGTGAGGGTTGCTGGCCCTCACCTAGGCACCAACGGCCATAGGTGAGGAGGGTGCTCCCTCCCGTTGGTGTCTTCCTTTTTTTTTTTCTTAAGCTTTTATTTTATTTTTAATCTAATTTAATTTAAATTTAAATTGTATTTGGAAAAAAATATATCTAATCAGCCAAAATAATTTGCTAGCTGGCACGACTAGGCCGTTATTTGAAATAATTATAATCACTTCGAGCTCTTGTTTAAAATAATGTTAATTTCAAATTCTTATTTGAGAAAATGAGAGCACTTTGGGCCTTTATTTGAAAATTTTCCTTAATCCTTTGGTGAAAAATAAGAGAAGAGGCACATGGAGTAGGATAAGCACAATAGAAACTCAAACCAACCAATGTTGCCCAAAGAAAGGTGAGAGTTTTAACTCTTGATTTGACTCGCGAAAAATGAACGATTTAATTTTTTTAAAATAATTATTTATATTTTTTATAATAATAAATGGATAAAAATATTTTTATCATTTTATTAAAATATTTAGATATAAATGATTGTCAATAATAAAATATTTTTCATTAATTAATTATTTCAAACAACACAAGTGGTCATTTTTATTTTTTTTTCCAAATAATTCATTTTCCACAAATCAAAGGGAGCCTAAGAATGAGCAAATTTAATTAAATAATCTTGAAATAATCGAAAGATGGTTGTGAGTACAAAATTTTGCTTAAGCATGCTACTAGTTGCGTGACACAAGGGTATGATACGTGAACACGATTAACCCAATTTCTACAAGCAGAGTAGAGAATATGATGACACAAGTAACCCAATTTCTATAGGCATAATAAACATAACAAGATCTCTTGAAACAACTATTAAATTTAAATTGATTTCTCTTCAAGTTAGAGATGACGGTCGAATTAATGCAAAAGTCTCATAACATATGATATTTTGAACTTTAATTTTTGTTTAACTTGAAATACTTGAAACTTTAAAGTACAGATCTTACATTATTTTCATAATTTCTCGAATAAATATAAGCAATGATCCTTGCACAATTGCTTGAGAATCTAAAATGTACCGTTACTCTCTTTTCTAAAGCATTTTTTCTATATTTTTTAATTGTCTGTATTAGTGCTCGCTAAACTTTTTTCTCTTGTTGGTCTATTTTTGCTCACTAGTGGCATTTTTAAAAGGAAGGGAGGCAGTTTTGATTTTCGAATAAAAGTACATATACTATCGACGATGTTATTTCTAATTTTCTTTTTTCTAAGTGTAGATTGGCAAGCCGGAGTTAGGCGGTCTTGTCATATTTTAACTGGCGATTTATTCACAAATAAAGAATTATTTTAAGCCAGCCCCAATTTCAAAAACTAGCCGTGCGGCCACCGTAGCAACCCAGGACACGTGGTCGACGATGACTCCTCACGAGCGTCTTTCCTAATTCTCTGTTACGGCGAGCGTCTCAAGCAACGGTCGAAATTTTGGCCAGCCCACCGACTTTCCTAAATCAAACCGTCAGCAGATCACAGCCGTCTAATCACGATCCCCGCTTCGGATTCATTTTTCATCAACGGTCGAGCCGAAGTCGGTGCTCATCTTCCCTATGAATAAAGAGTCCTTTTCCCCTTCTCGTGCTCATTGCATCCTTCGCTCTCGTCGGCACGCGTTTCTGGTTCTTCTCTCTCTCTCTCCCCACATGGCTTCCGCGATATTGTTTTCAGAGAGAAGTAGCGATTCTTCCTTCTCCTCCTTGTTTTCCGTTTCTCGATTGATTGATTGATTGATTGATTTTGTCAATGGTTCCGATAGCTTTTCTCGATCGATTGATTTCGTTTCGGCCTACAATGCCTGTGATTATCGGTATTCTTTGGTTTAGCGCCTCGTCCTTTGATGGATTAGCGATTCATCAGCCGATCGATCGGACTTTTCCGTTGTTGTTTTGACCAGCTTATTTCTGGATTCTCGTTGTCGTTCGGTGAATTGGCAGTGTGGCTTATTTTTTTCCTCTTGGATCATGATCTCTTTCGTTTGAGGCAGTCGTTATGGGAAGTGTTTGGTTTAACTCCTCCTCCTCTGATCCTTTATTATACATTGATCTTTCCGTTATTTGGTGATTTGGCACTGGTTTCTTGAGTTCATCAATAGATTGATCTTTCCATTTTTTTTTTTTTTTGTTTATCAAGATGAATATGGATTTCGGTGGATTGGCAGTCGCATCTGATTTTGGTGGATTGGCAGTCGCATCTTTCCTCCTGGAGCACATATCGTCTAAGGATGATAAATACATAGAATCTGGTCAGTTTGCATAGAAATAAGGTACTTGGGCTTCTTAGAGGAGTGGTGATCTATTATGCAGTTTTTTTTTGCTTGAGTTCTGAAGTAGTCTCTGATCACATTTTCAGGATGGGTGATGGACTGAAATTTTGAAGATTTCTAGGCATTTGTAGTTTTGATTTAAAAGTTTGTCTTCAGTTGATTATCTTCGGGGAGCAATGAGATATTTATGGAGTTCTGGTTGAAGTTTTGCCTGGTTTGAGAAGTGGTGATCTATTGTTGCATTCTTCTTTAGGGTTGAGTTGTTTGAAATTGGACAAATAGCTGCTTCGTGGAGTCTAAGCAGTTATTGGTTTGAATGAAGTTTGTTTTCCACTTTTGCTTTTTTCCATTTATGGTGAGATAAGGCCTAGCTCTCTTTCCTTTGATGCGAGCCTCTGCTGATTTGATGTGGGCTGTCTTCAATCTGTAATTTTTCTTTCTACATTTCATTTAACAATCCCTTCTTTCTTTGAGATTTTATTGGCTTTTGTTGTTTTTGGAAAATGGATACTATCTTCCATTATAGGGATTGTTTATAGTCTGGTAAATCACGGAGATATTGCAAGTGCAATTTATTCGTCTCGCCTTTGTTATTTTCTGAATACTAGCTTCACACAATTTGGTTAGCTTGGGCTTTCTTTCATTGCAATTGATGTGTTTTCTTTTGATACAGAACCTTTGGTGGAACTATTTCATTTACCAGGTGATTTCCATGCTTTGGGTGGTTTCCAGTGCATTGGCTCTAGCTTCTTTTCTTGCGGAGCGATCTTTTGATTGAGGATGTTGTCTAAGGAATGGTACATCTGATGAGGTTGGTCAATTATTACTTAGAATAACTGGGTGAAGAACTGAAATTTCGATGAACTCTTGCTGCATAGGCACTTGGGTTTTTGTTGAATATCATTCCTCAGTCGATTCCCTTGAAGTGGAAAGATATTGTCTTTGTTCCTATTCCTTTATAGGTTGGATTTCTGCCAGACTCGCCTTTTCAGTGCAGCTGAGTTGATTAATTGTGGAGTCCGAGCTTTGTTTGAAATTGGATAAGCTCCCGCTTCTTGGATTTTGGTTTTTTTGATGTCCTCACTCTACATGTGTGTATGGATCAATCCCTAATCAATTGATATTTTGTCATTCTTTTATGATAGGGTGTGCGAGAACTTGCTTGACTTGTGCTTAGAGGGTTTGATGTTCCACATAAGATCTCTGATTGTCATTGGATGGCCTCTCTGTTGGACATAGTTGCAAAAGGAGAGTACCAAGTCTCCATAGTTGCAATAAGGTATCTGTATGGGTTTGCTTGGCCAACATTTTCCACCGCTGTAATGCTTTCTTCTGATACAGTGATTGTCGGGGACATTTTACAAATGAGGTGTTTTGTAGGAGATATGGGTTGTTTTTAGTTCGTAGTGCCACCTTGAGGGCTTACTTTTTGAATATTTTAGGTTCCCGTTGATCCATGGGACTATGAAGACTTTTCTGCCAGGACCTAAGTTATACTTTGTTGCAAACTGTTAGCATCTCATTCTAAAAGGATGAACTGGTGTTGTGCTTTTGTTTTTTAGCTCTTAATAACATACACCACGTAGGTAACTTTGATAACTGGAAGGTCTCTTTTGTCTTGTGTTTCATGATTGGCATATGTGATCAGGCCTCACATGGGGATGTTGACAGGACAGACATCTAGACACAACTCCCTTGGTATTGCTTGCGCTCTGACCGAATCTCTCCTTTCTGCTGATTCTCTTGTTTCTTATCCATCACAAAGCTGTGTTGTGTCTTGTATGCTGTCAGCAGACATGGCTGGTCTGGCTGGGAGGTAGACACTTGGTGCTTGGTTGGCATGTTTGTCAAATTTTGTAGTTATTTTTACATGGCTGAAACTGAAGGGGCAGATGACAATCCTGCATAAGCATTGGTTTGAGGTTTTAACATATTTGGTGAGCATGGACCCCTTTTGATCTCTTATGATACCCTAATGTATGATGGGTGAGCTTCTACTATGTATATATGATCTTATATTTAATCAAGCATAGCTGTTGAAGCTCTTTAGAGCTATGAATATATAGATGTCCAATTGCAGCGTGATCCTTTGCCAATGATGATCTGTTGACCAGGTATTCTAATTCATGGTTCTACTGTATCTCTTTCTCATCGGCTTTACAAGGATTGATCAAAGTCATCTTCCTTGTAAATAGAGATACTAAAAGGTCGCCTTATGATCAGTTTCATTTACTTTGGTATTTACTTTGAAGGCATGAATTTTGAAGTATCTGGCTGGGTCTATTTCCAGAACAATGTTGGTAAGGGCTCTGATTTTATACAGAAAGGTTTATCAAAGTTATTAAGCATAGCTGTTGAAGCTCTTTAGAGCTATGAATATATAGATGTCCAATTGCAGCGTGATCCTTTGCCAATGATGATCTGTTGACCAGGTATTCTAATTCATGGTTCTACTGTATCTCTTTCTCATCGGCTTTACAAGGATTGATCAAAGTCATCTTCCTTGTAAATAGAGATACTAAAAGGTCGCCTTATGATCAGTTTCATTTACTTTGGTATTTACTTTAAAGGCATGAATTTTGAAGTATCTGGCTGGGTCTATTTCCAGAACAATGTTGGTAAGGGCTCTGATTTTATACAGAAAGGTTTATCAAAGTTATTAAGGTTCAAGCCTCCATCTGATCATATCAACTAATTTTGGGGCTTCTAATGCTATACAGATATTCAGTTGTCGATGGGTGCTTGTTCTAAGTTAGAGCGATCCCACTAAGGATCGTGTGAGGATGCTAATTGATCAAAACTATTAGAGAATTCTAGTTCTTGAGTTGGGGAAGGCAGGAGGTTATTATTTAATGCAATTATGTTTAGTTGAGATACTGGATTGTTGTTTTTCTTTATGGACTGGAGTGATGAGCAATGTCTGGATCTTTCCATAGGATTGTCTTATTTTTATTTTCGAGGAGATGCAATGAACATCTAGTTCTCTTCCTGTTGTAGGTTGGAGTCCTTTTGTTGCAAATCATGCTGAATTCGACCTGGTTTGTGTTGTAGTGTATTGACCCATTTTACTAACTTTTGGGGGAATGATTTGACTTAGCTTTTGCTTTTTCCTTCTCCAGGGGGATTTTTGGTATAAATAGTTTATTTTGGGTGCCTGTTCAAGTCTCTTCCTTTGATGATGTCCTGCACTCTATCTTCGTCTGCAAACTTTACTGGGTACTACTACAATTACTACAATTGACTAGTGTCCAAGGCTAAGTATAGTTGTTGCTTAGCTTGGTCATTTGGGGCTTTTACATTTGGCTTCTTCTGCAGGTACTTTTGGTGTAAATGGTTAATTTTGGGCTCCAATTCAAAGTCTCTCTCTTTGGTGATGTCGTCCTCTCATCTTTTTGTTTGAACTTCACTGGATAAAACTACAATTGAGGTCTGTTTCAAGGCTGAGTCTAGTTTTTGCTTTCCTTGGTGACTTGGTGGCACACATTGATGGCAGTTTGACTTATCGGAGGCTTCTACCTCATGAGATGGAAATTGATGGCATGTATTCACTAACATCATGGCAGATTATTCATTTCTACTTTGAATTGGTTTGGTGCAGTCCGTAGAAGCTCTCTATTCGAGATTCTCTTTATATTGAAGAACCAGTTGATATAAATTTTCCTGACAAAGTTACCTTGGGAAGTGTTTGATTTAGCTCCTCCTTTTATTGATACACTTACTGATCGATCTTTCCGTTATCTAGTAAATTCGCAGTGGTTTCTTTCCCTTCAGAGCGAACTGTTTGTCTGAGGATGTCAAGGATGATGAATACTATGAATATTATGTCTTGGATGTTTGGGCTTTTTGGAGGACTGGTGATCCTTTTGCTGTATTTTTTTTTGGGTTGAGTCAATGAATTAGTAGTCTTTGATCATGCCGAACTCAGGGCGAGATAGACTGGAATTTACTGGTTTCGATGGGAATTTGTTCTTCAGTTTTTTTACCTTTGGGAATTCTCTCACAGGCTGGAGTCTTGCCAGACTTGACAAGTGGTGATCTGCCGCGAGCTGATGATTGTCTGAAATTGAATAAGTTCTTTGGTTTCACAAGGCAGTTATCGGTTTGAATGAAACATGTCCTTTACTTCTGTTCTTTTCTATTTAATCCGAAAGATCAGATCTAGTTCTCATCCCTTTGCAGATCAGAGTTTGGTTGAGGCAATATTTTATATGGCCAGGTTCGATATGGAGTTTCTGGGATTAATGATGTTCTTTCTTGCTGCATATGTATCAATTTCTAATTTGTCTTCCACTTCTGTTTTCTTTTAGTTGAGATGGGGAGCGATGTGGTGTTCTCTTTCCTTGGCAGGTCAGAGTTGAGGCAATATCATCAATTTTTATATGGACTTTCTATGCTCAGTGATGGTTCTTTCTTGCTGCATTAGCATCGATTAATAGGACAAGCTCTTCTTTAAGAGTTCTTTCTTGTCTGGAAAGGTCCACACAAGTTCTATCTTGTTTCTCTTCACTCTTATTTGTGCGCTACGATTGCTAATTGGATCTCTTTGGTAAATCATGGAGATGGCATGTGTTAGAGTTATACGTCATGCTCTTTTTTCTGGCCTGGAACTGGCACCAGGATTACCTAGATTGGTTCACCTTCCTCTTCTGTATTTTCTTTTGGTCCAGAACAAGAGGTCATTTGGTGTTCTTTCCATGTGAGGTCGTTTGAGTTGGTTGGGCTCTGTCAATGGCCATATAAATGTCTAAATTGTAGGTTTTCTTTGGTTATTGGGACTTTGAAGGCTTATTCCTGACAGAATAAGTTTTACTTCAGGGCATACTGGTAGTGTATGCAGTCTTTGTTTGCTTGAGTTCTGAAGGTAGTAGTCTCTGATCACATCTTCAGGATGGGTGATGGACTGAAATTTTGAAGATTTCTGGGCATTTTGTACTTTTGATTTAAGTTTGTCCTCAGTTGATTATCTTCAGGAAGCAGTGAGATAATTATTAAGTTCTAATTCATCTACAGTTGAAGTTTTGCTGGGTTTGAGAAGTGGTGTTCTATTGCATTCTTCTGTAGGGCTGAGTTGATGATCGTTTGAAATTGGGCAAACAGCTGCTTTGTGTGGATTCTAGGCAGTTATTGGTTTGAATGAAGTTTGTTTTCCACTTCTGCTTTTTTCCATTTATGGTGAGATGATTAGGGCCTAGTTCTTTTTCCTTCAATGCAAGCCTCTTCTGGTTCGATGTGGACTGTCTTCAATCTCTGATGGTTCATTCTAGATTTCATTTAATAAGCTCTTCTTTATTTGAGCTTTTATTGTCTTTTGCTGTTTTCAGAATATGAATAATCATTGACTATTTTCCATTGTAGGGATTGTTTATGAGTCTGGAAAGCTTGAGATCCATTTAATAAGCTCTTCTGGTTCGATGTGGACTGTCTTCAATCTCTGATGGTTCATTCTAGATTTCATTTAATAAGCTCTTCTTTATTTGAGCTTTTATTGTCTTTTGCTGTTTTCAGAATATGAATAATCATTGACTATTTTCCATTGTAGGGATTGTTTATGAGTCTGGAAAGCTTGAGATCCACTAAGTTCTGGCTGGTTTCTCTTTGTTCTTGCAGCATTACTAAATCAATTGCTGCTAGATCATGGAGATATCGCAAGTGCAATTCATTTGTCTGGCATTTCTTTTTTCCGAATACTAGCTTCGCACAAATTAGTTAGCTTAGGCTTTCATTCTATATGTATTGATGTGTTTCTTTTTGGTATAAAACCTTTAGTGGAGCTTTTTTAGTTACCAGGGGATTTCTCTATGCTTTAGGTGGTTGTTGAGGAGTGGTCGTGGACATCCTTAGTGTTTACGCTACTACTTTGATCATTTATTGATGGATCGATCCATCCTTTTGTTGTTGTAGAGCTGTTTCTGGATTTATAATCCAGTGGATTGGTAGTTGCTTCTTTTCTCACGGAGCGACCTCCGATTTTGGCTAGATCATGGAGATATTGCAAGTGCAATTCATTTGTCTAGCCTTTCTTTTTTCCAGATACTAGCTTCACACAATTTAGTTAGCTTAGGCTTTCATTCTATACGTATTGATGTGTTTCTTTTTGGTATAAAACCTTTGGTGGAACTTTTTTAGTTACCAGGGGATTTCTCTATGCTTTAGGTGGTTGTTGAGGAGTGGTCGTGGACATCCTTAGTGTTTACGCTACTACTTTGATCATTTATTGATGGATCGATCCATCCTTTTGTTGTTGTAGAGCTGTTTCTGGATTTATAATCCAGTGGATTGGTAGTTGCTTCTTTTCAACGGAGCGACCTTCGATTTTGGCTAGATCATGGAGATATTGCAAGTGCAATTCATTTGTCTAGCCTTTCTTTTTTCCGGATACTAGCTTCACACAATTTAGTTAGCTTAGGCTTTCATTCTATACGCATTGATGTGTTTCTTTTTGGTATAAAACCTTTGGTGGAACTTTTTTAGTTACCAGGCGATTTCTCTATGCTTTAGGTGGTTGTTGAGGAGTGGTCGTGGACATCCTTAGTGTTTTAGAGCTGTTTCTGGATTTATAATCCAGTGGATTGGTAGTTGCTTCTTTTCTCACTGATGTGATCTCCAATTTTGGCTGTCTTTATGATAGAGGGCGTGTGAGAACTAGCTCAACTTTGCTTTGAGGATTTCATAAGATCTCTGATTGACATTAGATGGCCTCTCTGTCGGACATACTTGCAAAAAGGAGAGTACTAAGTCGCATATGGGTTTGTTTGGCCTACATATTCCACTGCTGTAATACTTTCTTCTGGTACAGTAACATTGTTGGGACATTTACAAATGAGGTGTTCTCTTATGATACCCTTATGTACAACGGGTGGACCTCTACTTTGTATATATTATCTAATTTAATCAAGCATAGCTGTTGAAGTTCTTTAGGGCTATGACTTTATAGATGTCCAATGGCAGCGTGATCCTTTGCTAATGATGATGTGTCGACAGGATCATTTGCCAATGATGATCTGTTGACCAGATATTCTAGTTCATGGTTCTACTGTATCTCTTTCTCATCAGCTCTGCAAGGGTCTTATGAAGTCATCTTCCTTGTAATTGGAGATACTAAATGGTTGCCTTATGATTGGTTTCATTTGCTTTGGTATTTGCTTTGAATGCGTGAATTTTGAAGCATCTGGCTGGGTCTATTTCCAGGACAATGTTGGTGATGGCTCTGATTTTATGCAGAAAAGTTTATCAAAGTTATTAAGGTTCGAAGACTGATCATCTCAACTAAGTTTGTGGCTTCCATTCTATACGGACTTATTCAGTTATCGACAAGTGCTTTTCCAGTTTAGAACGATCCCACGAAGGACCGTGTGAGGATGCTAATTGATCGAAACTCTTAGAGAATCCTAGTTCTTTAGTTGCTGCAGGAGGTTTTTATTTAATGCAATTATGTTTAGTTGAGATACTGAATTGTTGTTTTTCTTTGTGGATTGGAGTGATGAGCTATTTCTGGATCTTTCCATAGGGATCATCTTAGTTTTATTTTTGAGGAGATGCAATGAACAATCCAGTTCTCTTCCTGTTGTAGGTTGGAGTCCTTTTGTTGCAAATCATGCTGAATTCGACCTGGTTTGTGCTGCAGTATATATTTTACTAACTTTTAGGGGAATGATTTGACTTAGCAAGCTCTTGCTTTTTGTTTCTCCTTGGGGTTTTTGGTATAAATTGTTTATTTCGGGTGCCAATTCGAGTCTCTTTCTTTGATGATGTCTTGCTCTCTATTTTCACCTGCGAACTTTACTGGATAAAACTACAATTACTACAATTAAGTCTTGTGTCCAAGGCCAAGTCTAGTTGTTGCTTAGTTTGGTCATTTGGGGCTTTTACTTTTTGCTTGTTGTGGGTAGTTTTGGTGTAAATGGTTAATTTTGGGAGCCAGTTCAAAGTCTCTTTCTTCGATGATATCGTCCTCTAATCTTTTTCTGTGAACTTCACTAGATAAAGCTACAATTGTGTCCTGTTTCAAGGCTAAATCTAGTTGTTGCTTTCCTTGTTGACTTGGTGGCACACATTGATGGCAGTCTGACTTATAGGATGCTTCTACCTTGTGAGATGGAAATTGATTGCAGATATTCACTAACATCATGGCACATTGTTCGTTTCTACGTTGAATTGGCTTGGTGCAGTCCGTAGAAGTGCTCTTGTTGGGATTCTCTTTATTTTGAAAGTTCCAGTTGATATAAATTTGCCTGACAAGTTAGTTTTATATTGCTCGTGTGTTGAAAAGTTACTGGGTCATGAGCTTGCGCGATCCTTCTACATCAATGTGTGACTTGGTGGCACACATTGATGGCAGTTTGACTTATCGGATGCTTCTACCTTGTGAGATGGAAATTGATTGCAGATATTCACTTATATCATGGCAAATTGTCCGTTTCTACGTTGAATTGGCTTGGTGCAGTCCGTAGAAGTGCTCTTGTTGGGATTCTCTTTTATATTGAAGTTCCAGTTGATATAGATTTGCTTGACAAATTAGTTTTATATTGCTTGTGTGTTGAAAAGTTACTGGGTCATGAGCTCGCACAATCCCTCTACATGGATTCACCCCTGATTTTCTCCGAAACTCTTATTCTGTTATCTTCGTTTTCTGAGAAAGCTGGCTCTAGGTTGTGCCTTCAAAATTGTATCTGCAAGGATGGTTGTGAGTAAGCGTGGAGTGGATGAATCAGATGTTTTGGCCAACTTTTATAAGCTCGCTCTTTGAATGAGATGGTGCACTGGATGTGTTGCTTTAGGTAGGGTTCATGTGTTGTATGAGCTTTACCTGATGTTGAACTTGAGAAGAAAAACTAATTGGTTTGAAGACCTCACAAAGAAATTGAGCCTTCCTGCAGGATATATTGTGTACCTGAAAGGAGAAGGAAGGCTGTGATCTCTGTATAAAATTTTACTTTTGTAAGCATCTAGCGTTAGCAAGTACATAAGCTAGTGTAATACCTGATGGAGCTCGTATAATTCTGCTTGTATTTTTGGACTTTTCAACATATGTGTCTATTGTCAGTTGCTCACTTTGTCGAGCAAATTGTGCAGCTTTGTATCATAGCACAAGTTGTGGTTGGCGAAAAATCAAGCATGAGTTGCGCAGATAGCACTTGTTATCATTTTGTTCATGTGTTGTATGAGCTATACCTGATGTTGAACTTGAGAAGAAAAACTAATTGATTTGAAAACCTTGCAAAGAAATTAAGCCTTTCTGCAGGATATATCGTATAGGCCCTGAAAAGAGAAGGAAGGCCGTGATCTCTGGATAAAATTTTACTTGCAAATTCTTAAGATTTTCTGAATTAAAGGCTGGGATTTTCTTGTGAGTGGTGTTGGATTTTCATTTGTGGCATCTAATTGTGGGTGTTCTCAGTCAAGTTTCCTAATCGGAGATATTAAGTGTCTTGCTAACTAGTAATTATGGGCATTATGGAATTGGCATCTCTTCTTGTCTCTTTTAATAATTTGCTTTTACAAAGTGCACTTTTGCAAGTAAACGTCTCTTCACTTTATCCCATATGGATGTTTCGTGGAGGCAATTGGAGCCTTGTAACACTCTGTGGCAGCAGGATGTTTCCTGGCAGACTTGAGGTGTTGTCATTCCTTTTACCCTGCATCTTCATTGCTCCTTCCAGTGCCATATTATGTTCTTAATCTGGTCAAAGTGTTGGGGATGGTTTTATTAGCAGAAGAAACGAAACTGATCTCATTCTGTTGATGCCAATGCTCCTGTTGCTTGAACATCTGTACGTGTTCTCAATTTCAGCTGGTTGATCTTTGAAGTTGGGATAGTGTATAGGATTGGGGCTCAATGATAAAGCCACAGCAAAGCTCTGTTCCACTTGCCTTCTACAGAACCTGAATTTAATCTGTTGAGAAGAGATCTAATTGTTAGCTTAGAGTTGCTGCTTATATATAATTCCATATGATTCTTAGTTTCTAAGCTCTCCAGTTGAAAATTTAATTATTGTACACATAATTATTCTCAGTTTATGATTTGCTTCTCATACTATATTCAGAAATAGAAAGGAATTTGATTATTTCTTTATATAATGTAAAAGATTAGATGATTCTGCTTGTGAGTAAAACTTAGTCGTCTTATTGATATACTGTCCAACTCTAGCATTTTCTTTGCCACATAAATCAATAAGGAGGATCCTTGTGCTTCCACTAAGAGACAGAAATTCTCATATAGATCTATTTTTTTGCCAGATTAAGTGTAACTGCTTTTTTCACCTTGGAATTTCTGCTAAGTTAATGAAGAGGAACACCTCTGCAAGCATTTTGTGTATGGATTGATCTTCCTTCAACTTTTCCCTTAAGTTAGTAGTTTCGTATCATGGATTTGTTAGGTGTGGCTGGCGTATTGTTATAAGCATGAGTACCTCAGCAAATTTGGCCAAATGGGCACTGGTATTTTTTCCATTACCAAGTCCTTTTTTCTGATTTCCATGTTTTCTTTTGCCAGTTAAATCTTTTGGTATGTTTTTCAGTTAAGATAACGGATTATGCTTATATTCAACAATAGGAACCTGCTTTTATGTTAGAGAACTTTGCTCTCACTTCTTATATTCACTGATCCTTCCTACTGCTTTCTGTTATAATTTTACATACCGTTTATTTAGCCATTTTCATTATCAAGAACTTTTTGCTCCAATGAAGATTGGATTTGTTGTCATTTCTCTCTTGCAGAAGCCATCTTTGATTTCTCCTAACAAGAGAATAGGTTATTTATCTATGGAAAATAGTTTCCTTCCCATGATACTGATAATACAATGTCACACTGCAGTGCCTTCACTTAAACTGATGCTAATGACCTAGGTTGACATACGAAGCTTGTTCTAGGACCCAAGGACTGGGTCAAATGTCTTTCAGTAAAAATAATATCCGTGTTTTAAATCAAGATTCTTTTATCATCTACAGATGTCACTTTTGGTATGTTATCACACCTCATTGGCATTTTCTCTTGTTCGTCAGAATGTGGACCCTGCAATGTGCTCCACCAGTATCACACTTGAAATTCTTATCTGGATGGCTGTTCGCTCTGCAAGTTAGGTGGCTACCTTGTTGGATGAATTTGAAGAGAATTGGACCGTGTCCTATATCTCATAAGCGTTTAGTATTGTTCAATTAGGCCTGTTGATATGCACGTTTTGTGCTCTTTTCTGCTGGTACAGTTTCTTCACTGGGAACATTAAACTAGCAATTGGACAGGCCTTGAGGACACACCATTAGTGACTGCTCTTCTTCGTGCTTTAATTTTTTATTATTTATTATTCTTTATTTTATTTCTTCTTCAAAAATTGGATTGATCCATACAGAAATTTTTCAGGGGTAGAACCGACTTTAGCATCAAATGGTTGTATCCCTTTCACATTGGATGGACCAGCAGAAATCCCTGTTGCGGAGATTCTTGAGGGTTTCTATTGGCCTACAATGCCTACGGTTATCGGAATTTTTGGTTTACGCCTTGTCCTTTGATTGCTTAGTGATTCATCAACTGATCGATTGATCTTTGCATTAGTGTTTTGCCAGCTTATTCTGGATTGTGTTATTTGGTGAATTGGCAGTGGCTTATTTCCTCTTGGATCATATCTCTTGATGTCTGAGGATGTCGTTGTGGGTGTTCAGTTTAGCTCCTCCAACAATTGTTAATTGATACATCCACTGGTTGATCTTTTCATTTAATTGCTTATGAGTAGCTTTTGGATTAGTTATTTGCTGAATTCGCAGTGGCTTCTTCCCCCTTGGAGCGAATCCGTTTGTTTGAGGATGTCAAGGACGATGGATAGGATGATCTGGTCAGTTTGTTTTATAGAACTAGGTGCTTGCACTTTTTGGAGGACTGACGATCCTTTTGCTTTTTCTTTCTTCTTTACTGGTTTTGGTTGAAATTTGTTCTTCGGTCTTTTATCTTTGGGAGTTGATTGTCATCTAGTCCTGATCCTCTTTCAGGTTGAAGTCTTGCCAGACTTGACAAGGGGTTCTCTGCCGCAAGCTGATGATTGTCTGAAAGTGGATAAGCTCTGTTGTCTCTCGAGGCAGTTATTGTTTGCATGAAATTTGTTCTCCAGTCCCATAATTTTCTAATTGATGCAAAAACCAATTCTCATTCCTTTGTAGGGGTGGAGTTTGGCTGATGTGTGATCTGTGATGGTTCTTTCTTTGCAAGGTGTACATGCCACAACAGATCACTATCCAATCCAGATCCACTTGCCCGTGTCTCCTTCCTGGAAATAGCCCTCCCTTGTGTCCTCATCCTTTAGTCTCTTCTTGCATCTATGATTCTGCATGCGTTCCTTTCTCAGTTGACAGCCTCTTCTTCCTTTCTTTTTGTTTCTTGATTAATTGTTAAATCGGTCTGATTTGTATGCTAATTTTCCAAAGGTTACTCTCGCCTCTCTGGGACTTTGCCATGTTATGCGTATCGTTAGGGTTTGCGCTCCTCTGATAGGTGATTGACACGTCATTGATTGATCTTTTTGTTTAATTGTATTATGACCTGATTCTGTTTTCACTATTCTGTGAATTGGCAGTGGCTTCTTTCTTCTTGGAGTAGTCATGTTTGTCTTAGGACCATGAGCACAATGCTACTGGTCAGTTGGTTACATAAACAAGACATTTGGGCTTCTGGAGGACCAATGGCCTAATCTTGCACTGTTTAGTCGAGCTGATGATGTGGTAGTCTTTGTTTTTAGGATAAGTGATGGACTGAAATTTTGACAACCTTCTAGGCTTCTTTTACAGGTTGAAAGTTTTACCGGATTTGACGGCTGGTGATCTGGTGCGTTCTATGTGGGGCTGAGTTGATAATTATTTGATATTGGATGAGTTACTGCTTCTTGGATTTTATGCAGTTATTGGTTTGAAATGGAACTTGTCCTTCACTTCTGCTATTTTCTAGTTAAACGCAAAGATCAGATCTAGTTCTCTTCCTTCTGCAGATCAGAGTTTGGTCAAGGCAATACTTTACGTGGCCAAGTTCTATATGGAGTCTCTGTGATCAGTGATGTTCTTCCTTGCTGCATAAGCATCACTTCCTAATTTTTCTTCCACTTCCGTCATCTTCTAGTTAAGGTGGAACGATCAGATGTTCTCTTTCCTTTGCAGGTCAAAGTTTGGTCAGGGCAATAGTTTACCTTGTCAAGTTCAATATGGAGTGTCTTGGATCAGTAATGGTTCTTTCTTGTTGCATAAGCGTCAATTCATGGGACAAGCTGTTCTTTCAGAGTTCTTTCTTGTCTGGAAAAGTACATGCAAGTGAAGCTTGTTTCCCTTCACTTTTCCGTGTGCTGCGATCACTAATTGGATCTTTGGTAAATCATGGGGAGAGCATATGTAATATGAATACGTCATGCTCTTCTTCCCTATCATGGAACTGGCTCCAGAATTACCTACTTAGCTTCACCTTATTTTTATTCGACTTATGCATTTTCTTTTGGTTTAGAACAAGAGGTCATTATGTGCTTTTTACGTGAGAGAGGCTGTTTGAGCTGATTGGACTATGTCAATGGCCACTGGTTATTGGGACTGTTATGTGCTTTTAACTGGTATCTTTTTATTTGGAATGACATACTTAAGATATCTATTACGATTTGCATTCTTAATCTTTGGTATTCTCTTTCTATAGGTCAATGGTTGCTGAGCCGATTACTTTCTCGGTCTAATTTCTGAAGTTTCTGGCTTGTTGCAGAAGCTTAATTTCTTCTGGTCCCGATGCCTCTTTGGGACTTTGCCATGGTCATGGACATCATTGGGGTTTACTCTCCTCCTTTAACCATCTACTAATTGGTCGATTGGTCAGTCTATCTAGTTGTTCTATGAGCAGATTCTGGATCTGTTATTTAGTGGATTGGAAGTAACTTCTTCTCTGATGGACTGATCTCTACCTCTGAGGATGTCATGTAAGGAACAGTAAATATGATTAGTTTGGTAAATAGTTGCGTAGAATAAAGCATTCGAGCTTTTCTTGGGATTGACGATGATTCCTTGGCAGTATAATGTTGGGTTGGTGGAACTAGGAGTATTGGGTGTTGAACTGAAACTTCTAATAATTTCCTGCATGGACACTAATTCTTCTTTTTAAGAATTCATTCTTTCATTAATTGTCTTTGGTCAGTAGCAAGAATCAAGATGATAATCGTCTATTCCTAATTGCTTTAGGTTGAAGATTCACTTAATTTGAGAAGTGCTGACCTTTGCCTGTTTTGTAAGGCTAAGAGGATGAATTGTGGCGACCAGGTTTTGTTTGAAATAGGATAAGCTCTTATTTATTGGATTTTGGACAGTATATAGTTCCAATAGTGTTGACTCTAGCTTTGTTTCTTAATTTGTTTTATTAAAGCAAGAGGATCACCATTAAGTTCTCTTTCTGTTATGGTCAGAAATTGGTTAAAGCAAAAACCTTTTCCTTAATTGAACAATTCTGCGTGTTATTTATCACTGACTTTTTACTTTTCAACGTAGTTTTTTTTTTTTTTGGGTGAAAAGTAATAATATATTGAGCTTTAACCAACAATTTACACAAGATCCGGCACCACAAAACTTGCACTCAACGAGACAACGATGTAGTTTGTTACACATTGACTTGGAAATACGTTTCTTGCTTATGCTTTTGTTTTGACTTGGTGTGTATGTCTACTTGAAGTTAGCGTCTATGTTAATTGGTTTATTTGAAGAATTTTCTGTCAGGTTTACTGTGTCTATATTAGATAGATTGTTGTCGTCTAGACGGTAATTTCTTATGCTGAGTTATTATTTTGGTGTTACCTGTTGCTCTTTTTCTCTATGTTATTTGGAACTTGCAAGACAGGTTCTTCTCCAAAAAAATATTTGTTTTTCACACTCTTTTTTTTCTTTTTTGTGGTAACATTTTCCTTTTGCCAAAAATTTACCAAATGTTAGATTATGTAGTGTTTTCACTTGTAAAGTGATGATGTGGATGGTTCATCAATAGATTTATCTTTCCATTAAATTGTTTAACAAGATGATTCTGGATTTCGTGGTGGATTGGCAGTCGCATCTTTCCTCTTGGAGTGTGATCTCTTCAATGGAGCATATCGTCTAATGATGATGAATGCATAGAAGCTGGTTGGTTTGCATAATATAAGGCGTTTGGGCTTCATGGAGGAGTGGTGATCTATTATGCAGTCTGCGTTTGAGTTCTGAAGTATCTTTGTTCACATCATCAGCACAGGCAATGGACTGAAACTTTGAAGTTTTCTTGGCTTTTTGTAGTTTTGAATTAAGTTTGTCTTCAGTTGATTATATTCAGGGAGCAGTGAGATAATTATTGTCAAGTTCTAATTCGTCTAAAGGTTTAAGATTTGATGGGTTTGAGAAGTGGTGATCTATTGCTTCATTCTGTGGGGCTGAGTTGACGATTGTTTGAAATTTGGACATGTGGTGGCTTCGTGGATTGCTGACACTACTGAAATATTGAAGATTTGTAGGTTTTTTGCAGTTTTGATTTAAGTTTGCCTTTAGTTGATTATCTTCAGGGGGCAGTGAGATAATTATTGTCAAGTCCTAATTCTTTACAGGTTGAAGTTTTGCCAGGTTTGTGAGAAGTGATGATCTAATGCGTTCTTCTGTGGGGCTGAGTTGATGATTGTCTAAAATTGGACAAGCAGTCGCTTAGTGGATTCTAGGCAGTCATCGATTCGAATTAAGTTTGTTCTCCCCTTCTGCTTTTTTCTGGGTTATGGTGAGATGATTAGGGCCTATTCCCTTTGATGCAAATCTCTTCTGGTTCAATGTGGACTTTCTTCAATCTGTGATGGTTCTTTCTAGCTCCATAATTTTTATTTCATTTAACAAGATCTTCTTTCTTTAGAGACTCTATTGGG
Source organism: Rutidosis leptorrhynchoides (assembly GCF_046630445.1). Taxonomy (NCBI): domain Eukaryota; kingdom Viridiplantae; phylum Streptophyta; class Magnoliopsida; order Asterales; family Asteraceae; genus Rutidosis; species Rutidosis leptorrhynchoides. The sequence continues at coordinate 16,593 of NW_027266509.1, read as the reverse complement.
GAAGATGAATAATCATTGAATATCCTCGATTTTAGGGATCATTTGTGAGTCTGCAAAGCTTGAGGTCCACTAAGTTTTGGCCTGTTTCTTTTCATTCTTGTAATACATGCTGGTAAATCATGCAGATATTGCATGTTATTCACACAATACCCAGGTTCTATACGATTGATGTGTTTTCTTTTGGTACAAAACCTTTTGGTGGAACATTTTCATTTATCAGGTGATTTCTACACTTTAGATTGTTGTTGAGGAGTTGTCATGGACATTATTAGTGTTTATGCTCCTCCTTGGATCTGATTGATGGATTGATCCATCCTTCTGTTGTTCTACAAGCTGTTTCTAGATTTTTATAAACCAGTGGAGTAGTAGTAGCTTTTTTTCTCATGGAGCAATCTCTTTGATTGAGGATGTTGTCTAAGGAGTGGTACATATGATGAGGTTGGATTATTACTCAGAATAGCTGAGCTTTTCTTGAAGTCGACAATCTCTTCATATCTATCTTTGGTTGGGTTGGTGGATGGGCATTGTCCTTGATCATCTTCAGGACTGGGTGAAGAACTGAAATTTCGATAAACTCCTGCTGCATAGGCACTTGACGTTTTGCCAGATTTTAGAAGTGATGATCTATTGCCTTTTCTGGGGTGCCTGAGTTGATGAACATCAGTGTCTGGGCTTTGTTGGAAATTGGATAAGCTCCCACTTCTTGGTTTTTGGTTCTTTTCGTGTCCTCATTCTCAATGGGTATTTATATGGATTAGTCCCCCAATCTATTGATATTTTGGCCATGGTTTAATGATAGGGTGTGTGAGAACTAGTGAGGTTTGATGTCCGCACTCTTTCCTTTGATGCACACCTCTTCTGGTTCAATGTGGACTGTCTTCAATCTGTGATGGTTCTTTTTAGCTCCATAATCTTTATTTCATTTAACAAGATATTCTTTCATTTAAGATTCTATTGGCTTTTCTTGTATTTGGAATATGAATAATCGTTGACTATCCTCCATTGTAGGGATTGTTAGTGAGTCTAGAAAGCTTGAGGTCCACTAAGTTCTGGCTTGTTTCATCTCTTCATTCTTTTAATGCATGCTGCAATCCCAAAATTGATTGCTGGTAAATCATGAAGATACTGCATGTTATTCATCTTGCCTTTTTTTTCCCCAAGTACTAGCTTCACACAATACCCAGGGATTTCATTCACATGATTCATGTGTTTTCCTTTGGTATAGAACCTTTGGTGGACTTTTTCATTAATCAGGTGATTCCTATGCTTTAGGTGGTTGTTGAGGAGTTGTCATGAACATCGTTAGTGTTTACGCTCCTCCTTTGATTTGATTGATAGTTTGATCCATCCTTCTGTTGTTTAACGAGCTGTTCCTGGATTTTTATAATCCAGTGGATTGGTAGCAGTTTTTTTTTTCATGAAGTGATCTCTTTGATTATGTTGTCAAAGGAATGGTACATATCATGAGGTTGGTTGATTATTACTTAGAACAGTTGAGCTTTTCTTGAGTTCAGCGTTCTCTTCACATCTATCTTTGGTTGGGTTGGTGGTTGGGCAGTGTCCTTGATCATCTTTGGGGCCAGGTGAAGAACTGAAATTCCAATGAACTCCTGCTATGTAGGTGTTTTGCCAATTACTAGAGGTGATGACAATTGCCTTTTCTGTGTGTCTGAGTTGATGAATTGCGGTGGCTGGGCTTTTTTGGAAATTGGATATGTTCCCACTTCTTGGATTTTGGTTCTTTTGATGTCCTTACTCTGTGTATTTATATGGATCAATCCGACAATTGATATTTTGGCCATGCTTTAATGATAGTGCGAGAAGTAGCTTGACTATGATGCAAACCTCTTCTGGTTGCAGAAACCCCCTGTTGTGGAGATCCTTGAGGGTTTCACCTGGCTAGTTTGGGATGATGCCTGTAGTTATCAGAATTATCTTGTTTATGCTCAGTGATTGATCCGACCGATCGGTCTTTGCGTTATTGTTTTTACCAGCTTCTGGATTCTTGTTATTCGTTGAATTGGCTTTGTGGCTTATTTCCTCTTGGATCATATCTCTTTCGTCTGAGAATGGTCGTTATGGGAAGTGTTTGGTTTAGCTCCTCCTCCGATCCTTAAGTGCTCTAGAGACTGACTTTTCGTACAATTGCTTTATGAGCTACTTCTGGATTTTGTTATTTCGTGAATTTGCGATGGCTTCTTTCCCCTTGGAGTGAACTGCTTGTCTGAGGATGTCAAGGACGATGAATTCTATGACATTGGTCAGTTTGCTTCATAAAACACGGATGTTCGGGCTTTTTGGAGGACTAATGATCCTTTTGCTGTCTTCAGGATTCTGCCATGTTGTGGTTAGGGGTTATGCTTCTCGGATTGTTGATTGATCTTTTTAAGTTTAATCGTATTATGAGCTGATTCTGGTGTTCACTATTCTGTGAATTGGCAGTGGCTTCTTTCTTCTTGCACCGTTTGTGGTTGAGCTGATGATGTAGAAGTCTTTGTCTTCACGACAAATGATGGAGTGAAATTTTGACAACCTTCTAGGCTTCTTTTACCGGTTGATAGTTTTACTGGATTTTGACAGCTAGTGATCTATTGTGTTTTGCGTGGGCCTGAGTTGATAATTGTTTGAAATTGGATGATCTCTGCTTCTCAGATTTTAGGCAGTTATTGGTTTGAATGAAACTTGTCCGTTACTTCTATAATTTTCTAGTTAATCCGAAAGATCAGATCTAGTTCTCTTCATTTCGCAGATCAGAGTTTGGTTGAGGCAATAATTTACGTAGCCAAGTTCGGTATGGAGTGTATGGGATCAGTGATATTCTTTCGTGGTGCGTACGCATGCATTCCTAATTTGTCTTTTACTTCTTTTATCTTCTAGTTAAGGTGGAATGATCAGGTGTTTCATTTCCTTCATAGGTCAGAGTTAGTTGAGGCAATACTTTACCTTGTCAATTTCAATATGGAGGGTCTGTGATCAATGATGGTTCTTTGTTGCTGCATAAGCATCAATTGATAGGACAAGCTTTTCTTTCAGAGTTCCTTTTTTTTTTCTCTCCTGGAAAGGTCCACAGAAGTTCTATCTTATTTCTCTTCATTCTTATCTGTGTGCTACGATCACTAATTGGATCTCTCTGGTAAATCATGGAGATAGCATATGTTACAGTTATATGATATGGTCTTTTTTCTATCCTGGAACTGGCACTAGGCATTACCTAGCTTGGTTCGCCTTCCTTCTTACACAACTTCTGTCTTTTCTTTTGGTCTAGAACAAGAGGTCATTTTGTGTTCTTTTCATATGGAGGTTGTTTGAGTTGGTTGGACTCTGTCAATGGCCATATAAATGTCTGCATTGTAGGTATTATTTGGTTATTGGGACTAGAGGCTTACTGCTGACAGAGTTGCTTATACTTCAGTGCATACTGGTAGCATCTTATTTGGGATGATGTGCTTCAGATATCTATTACGATAAGTGTTCTTAATCTTTTTTTAGTTTGTTTTTATATCTTAATGGTTGATGAGCCGATTACTTTCTTGGTCTAATTTCTGAAGTATCTGGTTTGTTGCAGAAGCTTAATTTCTTCTGTTCCAGTCGCCTCTTTGGGACTTTGCCATGTTTAGGGACATCATTAGGGTCTACTCTTCTCCTTTGACCATTTATTAATTTATTGGTTGTTCTATTTTTTTTTAGGAGCAGATTCTGGATCTGTTATTTAGTGCATTGGAAGTAACTTCTTCTCTGATGTCATGTAAGGAACAGTAAATATGATAAGTTTTGTCAATTGTTGCATAGAATGAAGTTTCTGAGCTTTTTTTTGGGTCTAACGATTGCTTTGTAGTGTAATGTTGAGTTGATGGACTAGGAGTACTGGGTGATGAAATGAAACTTTTAATAATTCCTGCATAGACACTTATGTTTCTTCTTCAAAATTCATTCTTTCATTAATTATCTTTGGGTAGTGGCAAGAATTGAGATGATAATCTTCTAGTTCTAATTGCTTTAGGTTGAAGGTTTGCTGAACTTGAGAAGTGCTAATCCTTCGCCTTTTTTGCAAGGCTGAGAGGATGAGTTGTGGAGACCAGGTTTTGTTTGAAATTGGATAAGCTCTCATTTATTGGATTCTTGACAGTAAATGATTATAATAGTATTGACTATAGTTTCTTTTTCTTTCTTTCTTTTTTTATTAGAGCAAGATGATCACCGTTTAGTTCTCTTTCTATAATAGGTCATTAATAGGTTAAAGCAAAACTTTTTCCTTGATTGAACTATTCTGCATGTTATTTGTTACTCCTTTTCCTTTCAATGTACTTTGTCGCACATTCACTTGGTAATAGATTTCTTGCACATGCATCTGTTTTGGCTTGGTGTGTATGTCTGCTTGAATTTTGTGTCAATATGTTAAATTGGTTTTCTTACGCTGAATTGTTGTTTTGGCAGTACCTTTTGCCCTTTTTTCTATGTTATTTGGAACTTGCAGGATAGGTTCTTTTCCAAAAAAATATTTGTTTTTCATTGCAGTAACATGTATCTCTTGCCAAAACTTAACCAATTGTTTTTCACTCAAAGTTTGATTTGAGTTCTGTCTCAATGATTGACAGCTTCATTTACACATCTAAGGCCCTAAATTTTCATCCGTAGGCATTTAAAACCTAGAAAAGAGAAATGCTAGATATCCTAATCATTCACAAATTGGTTGTACAATATCTGTATACAAAATAAACCATTTCTCATGATGAAGGAGGGTCTTTTTGAATTGCAGAAGCAACAAATCATGTGTATACCATGTTTTGTATGTGGTTCTGTATTGCTCTTTACAAACTTTGATTTAGAAATTGACCAGTCATATAGCAAGTGAGCATTTAAGCAAGTGCACCAGCAAACCCGAGCCCCTGTGCTTGCCCTATATTTGTGCTTATTGTTTTTGTTCTGGATATTATTAATGCAGGTCAAACACATCAGAGCCAAATATGGGAATTACTTTGGCATTACTGTTGCTGGCTATCCAGGTTCTTTAATCTTCTCTACTCAATTGTTACCTTAAAAGCCTGCATATTTCCTGTTGCAGGATAGGTCTTATCACCCTTTCCTGGTTCTTCTCATCCCCTCCCCCTTTTTTCTTCTCTCCCCATGGCCTCTGCTACTTGGCCTACGATTCCTATGGTTATCGGAATTATTTGGTTTATGGCCTCATCCTTGGTCAATCTTTCCTTTATTGTTTTGCCAGCTTATTCTGTATTTTTGTTAGTCGGTGAATTGGCAGTGTGGCTTCTTTCCTCTTGGATCATGTCCCTATCATTTGAGGATGTTGTTATGGGAAGTGCTTGGTTTAACTCCTTCTATGATCCTTTATCGATCCATTGACTGACTTTCCGTACAATTGATTACAAGCTGCTCCTGGATTTTGTTATTTGGTGAATTTGCAGTGGCTTCTTTTCCCCTTGGAGTGAACTCTTTGTCTGAGGATGACAAGGACAATGAATACAATGACACCAGTCAGTTAATTTCATAGATTATGTGTTTGGGCTTTTTGAAGGACCGATGATCATTTTGCTGTCTTTTTTCGGTTGAGATGATGAACTAATCTCTGATCACATCTAAGACCGTGCAATATGTTGATGGGAATTGGTTCTTCAGTTTTTTATCTCTGGGAGATGATTATCATCTAGTCATGATTCTCTGACAGGTTGAAGTCTTGCCGGACTTGACAAGTGGTGATCTGCTGCGATTAGATGGTTGCTTGAAATTGGATAATTTCTATGGTTCCACGAGGCGATTATCCATTTGAATGAAATTTGTTCTTTCAGTCCCATAATTTTCCGATTAATGCGAAAACTTATTCTCATTCCTTTGGAGGTCAGTGTTTGGTTGATCTGTGATTGTTCTTTCTTTGCAAGGTGTACACACCGCAACAGATCACCATCCAATTGAATTCCGCTTCGTCTTATTTTTATTGAAGTTCAAAATCAGGTGTCTCCTTCTTGGAAATAGTCCCCCCTCCCCCCTTCATGTCCTCGTTCTTCAGTCTCATTGTGAGTCTATGATTGTGCATCTGTTCCTCTCTCCGTTGACGGCCTCTACCAAGTACTTTTCGGAGGAGACATCATTCCCGAAACGTGCTCCTGATAATTTTTCTTTTCTTTTTTCTCTTCATTGATCGTTAAATCGGTCTGATTCGGTTTATGCTATGTTATTTTCCAAAGGTCACACCTCGCCTCTCTGGGACTTTGCCATGTCGTGGGCATTGTTAGGGTTTGCGCTCCTATGGTCGTTGATTGATTAATCACTGATTGATCTTTCCAAGTTCAATTGTATATGTCATTTTGTCTGAGGATGTTGTCTGAAGACAAGGAGTACAATGCAACTAGTCAGTTGTTACATGGGATATGACATTTGGCTTTTTGGGGGACTAATGATCTATCTTGCACTATTTGGTTGATCTAGAAGCCTTTGTCTTCAGGACAATTGACGGGCTGACATTATGACAACCTTCTAGACTTCTTTTACAGCTCGAAAGTTTTACTGGATTGGACAGCTGGTGATCTGTTGTGTTTTCTGTGGGGCTGAGTTGTTAATTCTTTGAAATTGGATGAGTTCCTGCTCCTTGGACTTTAGGTAGTTATTGGTTTGAATGAAATTTGTCCTTTACTTCTGTTATTTGTAGTTAATTGGAATGGTCAGATCTAATTCTCTTTCCTACACAGATCAAAATTTTCATCGAGGCAATACTTTACCTGGAGTTCGATATGCATTGTCTACTAACAGTGATGTTCTTTCTTGCTGCATAAGCATCAATTTCTAATTTGTCTTCCACTTCTCATATATGTATTTCTTTTTTTGGCCAGAAATGAGATACTTAAATTTACCATAGTGAAAGCATACTTCTCAGAAACAATAAAATTGTGTACACACACATTGGTGGGTATGAGTATATTGTTTGAGAAATTTAATCAAGAATATCATATATTTCACTATGCGCACAATTATAGTCAATGACTCAAAATTGTATTTTTTCAAAGTTGAAAAACATCAAAGAATGCTCTTAAAGCATTTATCAAATAATAAATGGAAGAGGGAGTGACTTCTTTCCCCTCAGAGTGAAACTGTGTGTCTGAGGATGTCAAGGACGATCAATACAATGACATTGGTCAGTTTGTTTCATGAAACGCGGATGTTTGGATTTTTGGGAGGACTGATGATCTGTTGTCTTTTTTTTGGTAGTCTTTAATCACATCTTAGACCAGGCAACAGGCTGAAATTTACTGGTCTTGATTGGAATTTATTCTTCATTTCTTTTTCCAAAATATGTCTTTGGGAGTTGATTATCGTCTAGTCCTGATTCTTTCACAGGTTGAGTCTTGCTAGACTTGCAAGTGGTCATCTGCCACGAGCTGACAATTATCTGAAATTGGATAAAAGCTCTATTGTTTCTCGAGGCAGTTATTGGTTCAAATGGAATTTGTTCTCCAGTCCCATAATTTTCTGATTAATGCGAAAACTGATTCTCATTACTTTGGAGATCATTGTTTGGTCAATGTATGATCTGTGGCAGTTCTTTCTTTGCAAGGTGTGCGCGCCCCAACAGATCAATATACAATCCAGACCCACATCTTATTTTTATTGAAGTTTGAAGGCTGGTGTCTCCTTCCTAGAAATAGTCCTTCCCTCATGTTCTCATCCTTCAGTCTCATCTTGCGTCTATGATTCTGCATGAATTCCTCTCTCAGTTGTCAGCCTCTGGAAGTACTCTTCAGAGGAGACATCATTCCCAACACAGTCTCTTGATCCTCTTCTTTCTTCTCGTCTCTTCAATGATTGTTAAATCGGTCTGATTCTGTTTATGCTATGTTATTTTCCGAAGGTCACACCTCACCTCTCCAGGACTCTGCCATGTTGTTGGCATCATTAGGTTTTCCACTCTTCTGATCATTTATTGATTCATCATCGATTTATATTTCCAAGTTCAATTGTATTTTGAGCTAATTCTGGCATTCAGTGAACTGGCAGTGGCTTCTTTCTTCTTGGAGCAATCATTTTGGCTGAGGATGTTTTCTAACGACAATGAATACAATGCAACTGATTATTTGGTTACATGGAATATGACATTTGGGCTTTTTGGAGGACTAATAATCTATCTTGCACTATTTGGTTGAGTTGATGATCTAGGAGCCTTTTCTGTGGGCTGAGTGGATAATTGTTAGAAATTGGATGAGCTCCTGCTTCTCGGATTTTGGGCGGTTATTGGTTTGAATGGAACTTATCCTTTACTTCTGTCATTTCTTAGTTTGAAAGATCAGATCTAGTTCTCTTCCCTTTGCAGACCAGAGTTTAGTCGAGGCAATACTTTATGTAGCCAAGTTCGATATGGAGTTTTTATGAGCAGTGATGTTCTTTCTTGCTACATGAGCATCAATTTCTAATTTGTCTCCTACTTCTGTTATCATCTAGTTAAGGTGGAACGATCAGATGTTCTCTTTCCTTCGCAGGTCACAGTTTGATCAAGGTAATACTTTACCTCGTAAATTTTGAGATGGAGTGTCTGTGATCAGTGATGATTCTTTCTTGTTGCATAAGCATCAATTCATAGGACAAGCTTCTTTCAGAGTACTTTCTTGTCTGGAAAGGTACACCCAAGTTCTAGCTCGTTTCTATTCATTTGTATCTGTATGCTACGGTGACCAATTGGATCTATTGGTAAATCATGGAGATATCATGTAAGAATTATGCGTCGTGCTCTTTTTCCCTATCATGGAACTGGCTTCAGGCATTACTAAGTTTGATTTGCCTTTTTATGCTAGTTCTGTGTTCTCTTTTGGTACATAACAAGAGGTCATTTTGTGTTCTTTCTGTGCCAGAGGTTCTTTGAGTTGTTGGACTCAGTCAATAACCACATAAATGTCTAAATTGTAGGTTTTCATTGGTTATTGGGACTTCGAAGGTTTATCACTGACAGAATCCATTTTACTTTGGGGCATACTGGTAGTGTCTTATATCTATCACAATTTGCATTCTTAATCTCTCTTATCTTGTTTCTATTTGTTAATGGATGATGATAGCTGATACCAGTTGTCCTTTGGCATATTGGAGCCTACTTTCTCTTCAAGATTGGATTCAAAAATTTTGATTTCTTTGTCTTACCTTTTACTTTGATGGAACTATCCTGCTGTTATTTATAATTTACTTTTTTGGTTTCAATGTACCTGGTCGTACATTCATTTGGAAATACGTCTCTTGCATATGCATTTTTTCTGACTTGGTGTGTATATCTCCTTGAATATTGTCTCTATAGATGTTAATTTGGTGTATTTGAAGAATTTTTTGTCAGGTTTCCTGTGTTAATATATGATGACATTGATGTTGTCTGGATGGTAATTTCCTATGCTGAGAAGTTATTTTTGTGAGACCTATTGCCTCCTTTTCCTCTATGTCATTTGGAACTTGCAGGATATGTTCTTTTCCAGAAAAATATTTGTTTTTCACACTGTTTTTTGTGGTAACTTTTTGCTTTTGCCAAAACGTCACCTAAAGTATATAGTATGTAATGTTTCACTTGTATGGCAATGTTGTTGGATGGTTGATCAATAGATTGATCTTTTTAATTTAATTGTTTATCAAGATGATTATGTATTTCGGTGGATTGGCAGTTGCATCTTTCCTCTTGGAGCGATCTCTTCATCTGAGCATGTCGTCTAATGATGATAGATACATAGAAGCTGGTCAGTTTACATAGAATAAGGTACTTGGGCTTCTTGGAGGAGTTCTGCAGTTTTTGTTTGCTTGATTTCCGAAGTAGTAGTCTCTAATCACATCTTCAAGACAGGTGATGGACAATTTTGAAGATTTTTAGGCATTTTGTAGTTTTGATTTAGGTTTGTTTTCAGTTGATTATCTATAGGGAGCAGTGAGCTAATTGTGAGCTAATTATTATCAAGCTCTAATTCCTCTACAGGTTGAAGTTTTGCCGGGTTTGAGAAGTGGTATTCTATTGCGTTCTTCTGTAGGGCTGATTTGATGATCATTTGAAATTGGACAAACAGCCACTTTGTGGATTCAAGGCAGTTATCGGTTTCAATGGAGTTTGTTTTTTGCTTCTGCTTTTTTCCATTTATGGTGAGGTGATTAGGGCCTAGTTCACTTTCCTTCGATGCAAGTTTCTTCTGGTTCAATGTGGACTGTCTTCAATATGTGATGGTTCATTCTAGATTTCTACAAGTTCTTTCTTTGAGCTTCCATTTGGCTTTTTTTTTTTTTTTGGAAGATGAATAATCATTACTATCTTTCAATGGAGGGATTGTTTATGAGTATGGAAAGCTTGAGATCCACTAAGTTCTGGCTTGTTTCTCCTTGTTCTTGTAATGCACGCTGCAATTGCTAATTCTATTGCTGGTAAATTATGGAGTTATTGCAAGTGCAATTTATTTGCCTGGCTTTCTTTCTTTCCTTTTTTCCGAATACTAGCTTCACACAACTTAGTTAGCTTAGGCATTCAGTCGGTACAATTGATGTGTGTCTCTTGGAACAGAACCTTCAGCGGACTTTTTCATTTACCAGGTGATATCTATGCTCTAGTTGGTTGTTGAGGAGTTGTCATGGACATCCTTAGCGTTTACGATCCTCCTATGATCATTTGTCGATGATACAATCCATCCTTCTGTTGTTTTAGAGCTGTTTCTAGATTTAGAATCCTGTGGATTGGTAGTAGCTTCTTTTCTCGTGGAGCGATCTCCTTAATTGAGGATATTGATCAATACATATTTTTGTTTTCTTAGAGCTGTTTCTAGATTTAGAATCTTGTAAATTGGTAGTAGCTTCTTTTCTCACGGAGCGATCTCTTTAATTGAGGATGTTGATTGATACATATTTTGCTGTTTTAGAGCTGTTTATAATCCAATGGATTGGTAGTAGCTTCTTTTCTCACGGAGTGATCTCTTTGATTGAGGATGTCGTCTAAGGAAGTACATATGATGAGGTTGGTCAATTATTACTTGGAATAACTGAGCTCTTCTCGAGTTCAAAGATCTATTCAGATCTTTGTTTGGGTTGGTTTATGGGCAGTGTCCTTGATCATCCTCAGGACTGGGTGAAGAACTGAAATTTTGATTAACTCCTGCTGCGTATGCACTAGGGTTTTTGTTGAATATCATTCCTCAGTTGATTCCCTTGGAGTAGAAAGATGATAATTGTCTTTGTTCTTGTTTCTATATGGGTTGGAGGTTTGCCAGATCTATCACCTTTCTTGTGGGGTTGAGTTGATGAAGTGCGGAGTCCGGCGTTTGTTTGAAATTGGATAAGCTCCCACTTCTTGGATTTTGGTTCTTTTGATGTCCTCACTCTATACTTGTTGAAGTATTATCCCACCTCAATTGACAACAGTTCTAAATGCTTTTTATATTCATGTGGTCTCCTCCACCTATTAGCTTAAGTTTTTTGTTAGACTTTCGACATGGTATCAGGGCCAGCGCTATCCCTTTTGCAAATATGCGTGGTCAAAATTCCATGTGAGTGTGTATTCGGCTTGCTTGTGAGTGGGGGTGTTGAAGTATTATCCCACAGTGATTGACAATAGGTCCTAAATGCTCTTTATATGTATGTGGTCTCTTCCACCTATTAGCTTAAGTTTTTGAGTTGGACTTTCTAACAATATGTATATGAGATGAGTCAACCCTTAATCAATCTATTTTTTGGCCGTGCTTTTATGATAGGGTGTGTGGGAACTAGCTTGACTATGATTTGAGGGTTTGAAGTTTGACATAAGATCTTTGATTGTCGTTGGATGGCCTCTCTGTTAGACATACTTGCAAAAGGATAGTACTAAGTCTCCTTAGTTGCAATAAGATAATTGTATGGGGTTGCTTAGCCTACATTTTTCCACTTCCATTGTACTTTCTTCTGGTACAATAACATTGCTGGGGACATTTTACAAATGAGGTGTTTAGTAGGTGAGATGGGTTGTTTTTAGTTTGTAGTGCAACATTGAGGGCCATCATTGCAAGCTGTTAGCATCTCATTCTGAAAAGATGAACTAGTACTGTGCTTCATACACCATGCAGTTCCTTTCATAACTAGAAGGTCTCTTTCTTCTTGTGTTTTGTGATTGGCATATGTGACCAGGCTTCACATTGGGCTGTTGACAGGACAGCCATATCTAGACATAACTTCCCTTGGCATTACTTGCACTTTAACCGGTTCTCTCCTTTCTTCTGATTCTCTTGTTTCTTATCCATCACAAAGCTATGTTATGACGTGTATGCTCTTGACAGACGTGGCTGTTCAGGCTGGGAGGCGCATACACTAGGTGCTTGGTTTGCATGTTTATCAAATTTTGTGGTTATATTTAGATGGGTTAAACTGAAGGGGTAGACGACAATCGTGCTGATTAGCATGGAATTCAGTCTATCCCCTGTTCTGATTTTTTATGATACTGTAATATATGATGGGTGAACTCCTACTTCATATATGTTATCTAATTTAATCATGAAGCGTTGCTGTTGAAGTTCTCTAGGGCTATGAATTTATAGATCTCCAATTGCAGTGTGATCCTTTCCGGAGTAATGTTGGTGAAGGCTCTGATTTTAAAGTCTCCCTCTAATCATATCAACTAATTTAGTGGCTTTCATGCTATACGGATTTATTCATTGTTGACAGGTGCTTGCTCCGATTTAGAGCGATCTCACCATGGATCGTGTGAGGATACCAAGGGTGCGTTTGATAATCATTTCGTTCTTAGAAACAATTTTTGATCAAAATTAATTCTTTTTTATTTTATTTTCGAGAATAATTTCTGAGCAAAAGAATGCGTTTGGTAATTGAACAATTTTATTTATTTATTTTAGAATAGAAAAAATACAGAAATGCGTTTGGTAACTACATAAAATTTCTATTCCAATTCTAAAATTTCATCAAATTATAGAAGTTCTATGGATTAATTATATTTATATTAAGAAATAAAAATATTAACTAATCAAATTTTATTAAATAGTAAATAAACTATAATATAAACTATTAATATAAATATTAAATAATAAATTAAAATACGAAATTAAAATACGTATTCTATATATAACCAAATACAAAATTAAAATACAAAATCATTTTTTTTAAATAATTTTATTATTTTTTTCTGTTCTTCCTCCCTTTATTCTTCTTCTTCTTCCCAAGGTTGCTGGCCTTGGGACGACTGGCGACCGTCCAGACGAGGGCCGGCGACCTTATTGGAGTGTTGTCGGCCCTTGGTGAGCTCGGCTGACACCCTTGGCGAGGTTGTGCCTTGTCTGCCGAACCTCGCCGGTAGCTGGGCAAGGGCGAGGCGTTTAGTGGGAGGTGGTGGCGATGGCGGCAGACGGCAATAGCTGCGGTAATAGCACTTGAAGAACAAGAGAGAGAAGAAAAACAAGAAGAAAGAGGAGGAAAAAGAAAAAATAGATAGACTTGACTCTAGAATTGTTTCCGACAAAATTTTATCAAATGCGATTTTGTTCCAAAACTACTCCCAAGAATAAAAGAATAAAATCTGGCACTATTTGTAGGAGGTTATTATCTAAAGCAATTATGTTAGTTAAGTTACTAAATTGTTGTTGGTTTTTTTTTTTTTTTTTGGTATTAGGGTGATGTTTGGATCTATAGAGATTGATTGTTGTTGCATGAACTCAGCAAAGATTTTATTTGTGATATCTCATTTTCAAGGTGTGAAGTTTGGACCACTCTTAATGGGTTGGTGCTAAGTGGCTAATTATGAGTACTCACCGAGAGGGAGAATTTGGGTCAGATGGAACCCATCATTTGTAAGCTTTGATATTGAAAGACCAACTCTTAGGCAATTCATGGGAGATTGAAGTTTCTTAGCTCAGGTTTGGATTGTTGTTTATCGGTTATTTATGCCGAGCATACCTTCATTTCCCGGTGGCCGCTTTAGGAAGACTTAGTTCTTAGGGGTTTCGCCCTTTAGGACTCCCAGGTTTGGATTGTTGTTTATCGGTTATTTATACCGAGCATACCTTCATTTCCCAGCGGCCGCTTTAGGAAGACTTAGTTCTTAGGGGTTTCGCCCTTTAGGACTCCCAGGTTTGGATTGTTGTTTATCGGTTATTTATACCGAGCATACCTTCATTTCCCAGCGGCCGCTTTAGGAAGACTTAGTTCTTAGGGGTTTCGCCCTTTAGGACTCCGCTTGGTTGGTAGCTAGGGATTTCAATGTCGTTAAGGACTCGTTTGACCGGCTTGGGGGCTCTGACGTTTGGATCCCTACTTTGATGAGTTTAGATATTGCTTAGCTCAATCGGAGCTAGAAGATCTAAGATATGTTGGCTTTCGGTTCACTTGGACTACTTCCTCTGGGCCTAATCGCAAAGTAAGGGAAGATTGACAGAGTCCGTATGAATATTAAGTGGAACCAAGATTTATCTTTTTCGGAAGTTTCATTCCTTGCCCCTAGTGTTGTCAACCATTCCCCCATGGTTATTGAAGTCCTAAACCCTGTTTTTTGGCAGAAGTTATTTAAGTTCTTTGACTTTTGGACTAAGTACCCCAAGGGAGGGGGTTCCCATGTACAGCTTAGTTAAAAAACTGAAGACCCTCAAGGGTCGGCTCAAACTTCTCAACAAGGTGTCTTTCTCCAATATTTCATCTAGAACAACTGAGGCTAGAAATGCTCTATGTGCCACCTAGAATAGCCTCCAGCTAGACGCGTCCAGCATTGCCCTTGCAGAGTTGGAGAAGACTCATTAGTGTACCTTTGTGGACCTGTAGAGTTAGGAAGTCTTTTTACAGGCAAAAGTCTGGAGTTAGGTGGCTAAAAGAATGTGACAGGAACACAAAGTTCTTTCATCATTCCATCAATAAAAGACAGTTGGGAAACAGGATTATCTTGGTCTTGGATTCCTTTAGCGTTCTTTTCTACGACCCAAGAGCGGTTCAACATCTGTTGTCAACTACTTTCAGGACTTGTTAGCGTCGCGGGAGGTGGCGTCTAGGTCGGCTGTGCAGGAAATCCAGGAGGTCATTCGATGCCCTCTTAATGACGAGCAAGTTTCCTCTCTCTCACCCAATTTTTGACCAGGAGATCCGAGAGACCCTCTTCTCCTTACCTTAAGGTAAGACACTTGGGCCTGATGGATTTACTGCTGAATTCTTCAAACAAAACTGGGAGACTGTAGGGCTCTTGGTCCTAGAAGCGGTCAAAGATTCCTTTATTTATGGTAGGCTTCTTCATGAAATAAATAACACTATTTTAGCTCTAGTGCCGAAGGTGCCTATTGCCTCTGCAGTTTTAGACTACAAACCCATCGCTAGCTGTAATATAATTTATAAATGTATTACCAAGATCTTGGCCAACCGAGTGGTTGCTGTACTTCAAGATATTATAAGCCATTCTCAAAGTGTATTTAACTAGGGATGGCGTATCCGAGACAATATTTTTCTAGCCCAGGAGCTCTTTAGTGGCTTCCATCTGCACCATTATTCACCTAAATGTGCAGTTAAGGTGGACTTCTAAAAAGCCTACGATACGGTGGATTGGGGTTTTCTCGAACTTGTGCTTCAGGCTTATAGTTTTCCTGATCGTCTGATTTATCTTATCATGGTTTGTGTCTGCGCGCCAAAATTCTCCATTTCTTTAAATGGGGAGTTGCATGGTTTTTTTCTCCAGTGGCTATGGGCTCCATCAGGGGGAGCCTTTGTCCCCATATTTATTCACCTTGGTCATGAAGGTTTTCTTGGAGATTCTCGACTATTGTTCAAGGTGGCTAGAGTTCAAATTCTTCTAGAGATGCAAAGTAACGAGTATTTCGCACTTATTCTTCACAGATGATGTCTTCCTCTTCTATGAAGCAGATATGGCCTCGGTTTCTATCCTGAAGGAAAGCGTTAATACATTTTCCTCCTGGAGTGGGCTGAGACCAAATAATAGCAAAAGTGAGATATTCCTTGCTGGGGGTCGACTCTTTCGCGTAACCAAATTACTCTTGCCCTTGGGTTCCAAGAAGGGGGTCTCTCGGTTCAGTATTTAGGAGTCTTTATCATTACCCTGAGGCTAGGTGAGGTAGATTGCAGTCCCCTCATCAGCCGCATTACGGTAAGGGTTCAATCCTAGACCTGGCATTTCCTTTCTTTTGTTGGATGACTCCAGCTGATTAGATCAGTCCTTCACTCAATCCAAGCTTATTGGGCGAGTCTTTTTATGTTACCTAGAACCGTGCTAGATCGGATCGAACAAATTCTAAGACAGTTCTTCTGGAATGGCCCAGGCCTGGGTATTGGAGGTGCTAAAGTTTTCTGGGAGGAAGTTTGCCGTCCAAAAGAGGAAGGCCGTCTCAGTATTTGTAGGCTGTGGGACCATAACATTGCAGACATGCTCAAACACATTTGGATCCTTTTCTCTGACAATGAGTTCCTGTGGTGCAAATAGATGTATTCGACATTTTTAAAAAGAAAGAATTTTCGGATAGCCAATAAGCCTATTGTATGCTTTTGGGCCTGGAAGAAAATTCTTCAACTTGGGAGGGAGTTTTGGTAGTTATTCCAGTGGAGGGTTGGGGATGGCCTTTCTGTGTCTTTTTGGTTCGACCATTGGCATCTTAGAAGCCCCCTTAATTTGTATTTCTC